>NW_019417369.1:22271-113569 GCF_000390285.2 Anoplophora glabripennis | reverse complement strand
GTTGTAGATCTTTTTATTAGCTACAACTTTGTCATTTAACTTTTTTCCATAAGACTTGTAGTTTTTCTGGAAATCAAGGGAAACCGTTTTTTACCATTAAAAACACCCCCTACCCGTTCCCGACCTCAGATCGCCCATAAATTATTTTTCCTTTCATTTCTGTTATATTCTCTTTCTTTTCCAATGGGTTTCATTCTACTACAATTTTTTTTGGTTTCAAAAATTATCGATCCTGGTTTAAAATTTTGAGCCCAGCCTGATGTTAACTGATAAACAAATGTATTAATTATTTGAAAAAAAATGACTAAAATCGCATTTTTTTTTAAACTTTAAAATGAAAAAAAAGTTTTTTTACAAAACTTTCAGAATTTTAGTCCTTGGCAAGTAGAATATGTGCATTTTTGTAAATTTGCAAAATATCTGATAATTTTTGCAAAAATTTGAGTTTTTTGAGAAAAATAAATTATTTTCAAGTTTCAATAAATCATACAATAATGCACTTACGTGACCCATCTTGTGCTTAAAATTTTTTCGTAGAGTTATATTTTCTAGTGCACGTATTGCAAAATAATTGGAAATATGCGAAAAATCTTTCGAAACTTTGACTTCTTTTTCCGTGTCGAAAAATGTAGATCTTTTTGTAATCATTGAAATTTAATCAGAATGGCATTTGAAAGCTGACATTTTTTCACGAATTTAAAAAAATATGTCCTACGACCACAGAAACCGAGAAAATTTTTTTTTTCAAAAAATCTACAACCTCGGCTTCTGTTGGTCGTAGGACAATTTTTTTTTCAAATTCGGAAAAAAATGTTAGGTTTCAAATGGCAATAATGCCATTCCGATTAAATTTCAACGATAAGAAAAAGATCTACGTTTTTCAATCCAAAAAGAGAAGTCGAAAGTTTCGGTACTTTCTTCGCATATTTCCAATTATTTTGCAATACACGCACAATTTGCACAGGAAACTACAACTCTAAGAGGAAATTCTGAGCACAAAATGTGTGTGCATTACTGTACGATTTATCGAAAGTCGAAAATATGTCTTTTTTTTCGAAAAACTCAATTTTTGCAAAATATTTTGAAATTTTACAAAATTGCACTTATTCTACTTGCCAAGACTACATATTCTGAAAGTTTCGTAAAAAATATGTTTCTGATTTAATTTTAGATTACTACCTTCATCTGTTTTTTAATCAACATACAATTTTTATGGATAATTACGAATAGAGGAATATGTTTCTGCCGGGTTGCCCGTCAAAATACGGCCACAAGTATTTTTAATTAAAATTAAATTATTTTTTTTTGCTAGCAATTTCGTTCACTTGTTTTTTAATATAAACTATAATTCATTTCGCAGGGAAATATATAAAGCACAAAAAAAGGTTGGTTAATGTAACATTTAAAAAAAAAAAAGTCCGGCCTACCCGTGATTTGAACCTTCGGCAGCGCAGTAGCGGGCTTTCAAATTGAGCTACAGTGGCCTACCGGTGTGCGGAGCCTTTACGGCTATTGGCAACTTTGGGTCTCTGCAGATGTAAACAGAAAATTTAAAATTTCAAATTAAGATTTAACGCTATAATATCTAAAAGCTCGAACGGGCACGTAGCAGCAAAATAACGACTCGTCGTGATCCCATCGGTCGGGAAACAGCATCAAAAGACTAAATTTTTTTTGACGTATTCACTGACGTTTGGAAAAAATTCATTATTTTAATTTTAATTAAAAATATTTTGATAGACAACCCGTCTATTCATAATTATTGATAAAAATTGTATTTCGACTAAAAAACAGATGAACGTAGTAATCTTGCGAATACTCTTAGACTAAATTTTTATCATAAAAAAAAAACAAATGTTTTAGACAAAAGTTATAACAAAATTTTTGAACTCAGCCCGATATCAATTGATAAACGAATGTGTAAGTTATTGCAAAAAAACGGCTAAAAATCGCATTTTTTTAAAACGTCTAAATCAGAAACATATTTTTTTACGAAACCTTCGGAATATGTAGCCTTGGCAAGTAGAATAAGAGCATTTTTGTAAAATTTCAAAATATTTTGCAAAAATTGAGTTTTTCAAAGAAAAAAGAAATTTTTTCAAGTTTCAATAAATTGTACAGTAATGCACCTACGTGACCCATCTTCAGCATAAAATTTTCTCAAAGAGTTGTATTTTCCTGTGGAAATTGTCCCCGTATTGCAAAATAATTGGAAATATGTGAAAAATCTACCAAAACTTTTTTTTCGGGTCATCGTTGGAATTTAATCGGAACAGCATCGTTACCATTTGAAAACTGACATTTTCTCACGTTTTAAAAAAAAAATGGCCCTATGATCAACAGATATTTTTTTCAAAAAATCACTACGACGTCATTTTTTAATATTAGGGTCTGAAATTTATACGTGTCGTAGTTGACTACTTTGACTTCAATATAAAAAAGAGTTCGCAATGATGGACCCCCTTTTTCACAGTAAACCTAATTTGCTTGGGCCCCGTAAAATGCTTCCTCCGCTCGACATGTCGCGTAATGGGGGGAGAAAGACCGTGACTCAGTGTTTTCAGTTAGTGCTCGGCGTACCTGCTCAATTTTGAACAGTTGTTTGTTGAGTCGAACGATTCAAGCATTTTACAGGGCCCAACAAAATTAAGTTTACTGTTAAAAACAATCATTTCAGACCGTTTTTTTTATATTGACGTAAAAGTATTCAACTACAACATGTGTAAAAAAAAATCCTTGACTCCTGTCGGCCGTAGGACATTTTTTTTTAATTTGCGAAAAAATGTCGGCTACCAAATGGAAATAATGCCGTTCCGATTAAATTTTAACGATAAAAGAAAGATGGACATTTTTTGACTCGAAAAACAAAGTCAAAGTTTCGGTAGATTTTTCGCATATGTATTTCCAATTATTTTGCAATTTTCACAGGAAAATACAACTCTTTACACATTCGTTTAACAATTGATATCGGGCCGAGTTCAAAAATTTAGTTATAAAAAGTTCTACAACTTTTGTCTTAAAACATTTTAGTTTTGTTTTAATGAAAAAAATTTAGTCTAAGAGCGACTGCAAGATTACTACGTTCATCTGTTTTTTAGTCGAAATACAATTTTTATCAATAATTATGAATAGACGGGTTTGTCTATCAAAATATGTCCGCAAGTATGTTTAACTAAAATTAAATTAATGAATTTTTTCCAAATGTCAGTGAATACGTCAAAAAAAATTTAGTCTTTTGATGCTGTTTCCCGACCGATGGGATCACGACGAGTCGTTATTTTGCTGCTACGTGCCCGTTCGAGCTTTTAGATATTATAGCGTTAAATCTTAATTTGAAATTTTAAATTTTCTGTTTACATCTGCAGAGACCCAAAGTTGCCAATAGCCGTAAAGGCTCCGCACACCGGTAGGCCACTGTAGCTCAATTTGAAAGCCCGCTACTGCGATGCCGAAGGTTCAAATCACGGGTAGGCCGGACTTTTTTTTTTAAAAATTAACCGACCTTTTTTTAGTGCTTTATATATTTCTCTGCGAAATGAATTATAGTTTATATTAAAAAACAAGTGAACGAAATTGCTTGCAAAAAAAAAATAATTTAATTTTAATTAAAAATACTTGTGGCCGTATTTTGACAGGCAACCCGGCAGAAACATATTCCTCTATTCGTAATTATCCATAAAAATTGTATGTTGATTAAAAAACAGATGAACGTAGTAATCTAAAATTAAATCAGAAACATATTTTTTACGAAACTTTCAGAATATGTAGTCTTGGCAAGTAGAATAAGTGCAATTTTGTAAAATTTCAAAATATTTTGCAAAAATTGAGTTTTTCGAAAAAAAAGACATATTTTCGACTTTCGATAAATCGTACAGTAATGCACACACATTTTGTGCTCAGAATTTCCTCTTAGAGTTGTAGTTTCCTGTGCAAATTGTGCGTGTATTGCAAAATAATTGGAAATATGCGAAGAAAGTACCGAAACTTTCGACTTCTCTTTTTGGATTGAAAAACGTAGATCTTTTTCTTATCGTTGAAATTTAATCGGAATGGCATTATTGCCATTTGAAACCTAACATTTTTTTCCGAGTTTGAAAAAAAGATTGTCCTACGACCAACAGAAGCCGAGGTTGTAGATTTTTTGAAAAAAAAATTTTTCTCGGTTTCTGTGGTCGTAGGACATATTTTTTTAAATTCGTGAAAAAATGTCAGCTTTCAAATGCCATTCTGATTAAATTTCAATGATTACAAAAAGATCTACATTTTTCGACACGGAAAAAGAAGTCAAAGTTTCGAAAGATTTTTCGCATATTTCCAATTATTTTGCAATACGCACAAAATATGCACTAGAATATATGTGTTGGAAAAAACTTTAAGCACAAGATGGGTCACGTAAGTGCATTTCCGTATGATTTATTGAAAGTTGAAAAAAAAGTTTTTTTTTTATCGAAAATCACAATTTTTGCGAAAACCATAAAATATTTTGCAATTTTACTAAAATGCACTTATTCTACTTGCCAATGATTGAAATTCTGAAAGTTTCCTAAAAGAAATCTTTTTTCGATTTCAAAATATAGAAATTTAAAAAAAAATCGATTTTTAGCCGTTTTTTTTGCAGTTACTACGTTTGTTCATCAATTGTCATCGGACTGGGCTCAAAATTTTTGTTATGAAACGTTTTACAACTTTTGTCTAAAACATTTTTTTCTAAAACGTTTATTTTTTTTTTTTTTTCAAAATTTTGACACCATATTGAAAATGAAGCCTACCATTCCGCTGGAGCAAAGTAGTTCATTCAATTCTACGGAATCTTTCCTAATTTTTAAGCGTTTTTGTTTAGTGAACTAATTTGGCAAAAAAACGAGGTACTTTCAACAATTTGATCGGTCAAAAACACTTAATTTTTTAAGGAAACTTTTTTTATACAAGGTGTTTGGAAATGAACGGCTCCACTTCAAGGGTAGCTTGCTCAGATGATATTAAACTGATGTAGATCAAGTAACGTTAGTTTTGCTTTGATAAAAAGTTGAAACCCTTAAAAAAATGTTACTTTGTTAATAAAGCCAAAAAAAACTCCTATTTTTTAATTAAAAAAAATGCAATTTTTAAGCATTTTTTTTGCAAAAACCAACACATTTGTTCGTCAATTGACATCGGGCTGGGTTCGAACTTTTTGTTATAAAAAGTTTTACAACTTTCGTCCAAAACATTTTCTTCTGAAATGTTTAGTATTTGTTTTAAATGAAAAAAAACAACAGTTTTTTACGAACGTTGGCCACCATTTTGAAAATACATGTCTTTGTTTGCCAAAATTTTGGCACGTAAAAACCTAATTCGTTTGGATTCTATTTAAAACGGTTCCCGTCGCCCGACCCTCGAACCAAATTTCAGGCGCCACTCACGGCTCGGACGCGTTATATTTCGTACGAACCACCGATATATATATCGTAACGCCGATTAATTTATCCGAATAACATAGACATAGATATCTAACGATGGACTGTTTGTATAAAGCAATTTTTTTATTAAATCGAATAAATGTTAATAAACGTGATAGCAACTGAGATTTCTAAATTATATTTATCTCATTGTATTTTAAGGTGGTGTAAATATAAGTTTAGGCCCGTGTAAATTCTGTACATACATATTGATATTTATTGACGGAAATGCAACTAGTCGTAAAACATCTTTCGTTCTGTAAATATGCTTTTACAGGTAGTTGCAATTTTTTTCTATTGACTGGATCTATGTGTTACTCCCCGTACGCATATCACCTGTTGTACATGTTATTAATTGTAATTAGAAAGTGTTATATATATGTCAGTCAATAAAATAGGAGATTTATTAAATAAAAGCGATGAAAACCTGCAAACCGTCTCTTATTTATCGCCAACTGAGTGCGTATCGAAAAAACAAACGAACGCTAAATAAATCCGGCTAGTATTCATCGAATCAATTTTTTTTAGGTTGGTTAAATAGAGAGGAACTGAATGCAGTTTTGGATTGGTCAGGGCGTTCACTGGGTTTTTTCCGTTATTTTAAGAGCCAAAATTTCTCTTCGACTTTTCCAGAATACACTTTTTTTTTATCAGGCGCAGCAAATACCTCTTCAAGCTTCTCCGTAACAAGAGCCACAAAACGTATAAATTCTTAAAAATCTAGAGAAAATTTTCATTAAAAAGATAAATTTTGGCATCAAAATATTTATCTTTTTTTTATCAGGCCCAAATGACATAAAATTTTAATAAAAGTGACAAAATTTCTTAAAAGTATCAGACACGATAAAAATCTCTACAAGCTTCTGCGATCCCGATACACGAGCCACAAAACGTATAAATTCTTAAAAATCTTGAGAGAATTTTCATCAAAATGATATATTTTGGNCCCGACCTCAGATTGCCCATAAATTATTTTTCCTTTCATTTCTGTTATATTCTCTTCCCTTTCCAATGGGTTTCATCCTACTATAATTTTTTTTTCACTTTTTACCATTTTTGAAGGCTTAAGGCACTGGTCTATTTTTGTTATAAAAACTTAAATTTTTTCTAAAATGTAGTTTCTTTTACAAATTTTTTGAAAATGAAGCCCTACCATTTTTTTCCCAATTTTTACTTATCTTTGTTTACTGAACTAAATTTTGGCAAAAAAACGAGGTACTTTCGACAAAACATTAGTTTTGCTTCGATAAAAAGTTGATACCCTTAAAAAAATTGTTACTCTTTGTTAATAAAGCCAAAAAAACTCCCATCAACGGTACTTTCAACCTTGTTTTACCTTCGGGTCTTTTCTTTGTGTGTATAAATGTGTAATTTTGTACGAGAATTAATTTTTTTAAGTTAAAACTGTTCTATAGCATATAGGCAACCAGCAATACATTTTTATAGATTTTCTTACACGGTTTGTCCAAATATGAATTAATGCACAAATAACAGACTTTCCCCCATTTTAACGTAGTTTTTCTATAAAATGGACTTAGTTTGAACCTCAAATTACTTTTCGGTGTAAAGAAATTTGTAATTCTGAATAAGGGGCATTGTATATTACAAATTTCTTTACACCGAAAAGTACTTTGAGTTTCAAATTAAGTCCATTTTATAGAAAATCTACATTAAAATGTGGGAAAGTCTATTATTTGTGAATTAATTCATATTTAGACAAACCGTGTAATAAATTAAACATGTATTGTTGGTTGCCTATCTGCTACGGAACTCTCAAATTATTTTTTTACGTCCAAATTATAAGTTCGAATTACACAAAAACTTTTGTCTACGCCGTCACCGGACAGCACCCGAAACAAGAAATCTGAAAATTGCAAAAGTAAAGTTTTCCGATCATCAAAAAACAAAATGCGATAATTAATTTGTTAAAACGAGAATGGCCGATTACGTCACCGTTTCGTTTTATTACATTTATTTTAGTTTATCAATCGCCGAAAAAGTGCTTGTATATGAATTTTCGCGATTTTCCGGATGCAATATTAGTTTTTACCGGGATTGAAATAGAATTTAGCGCAGTGTTACGTTTTTAACTTTAATTTTATTATAAAATTTACCGATATTTAGCTTAAAACCTTACAGAGTTATTTATTTCATTATTGGTGACGATACGGTGCGTTTGTGTGTCTTCATCGTTTAAATTTGTAGGAAAACAATTGCGTACGAAAATTAAGAAAAAATGTTGGAAAAAAAGAAATTACGCTCGTAATAAACGGAATCGGAAACCTCGTTATATTTCGTACTCGAACCGCATATATATAAAACGTAATCCCCTTAAAAACGACCTAAGAACTACTGAAATGTTTTCTCTTTATTGGCAGTAGTGGACGTAGTAGTAGTAGAAGTACGATTGGCACAGTTAGGCGAAGCGGGGCCGCCCAGGGCCGTCGGCTTATCGGTTAAGTGGTGGGCCGGGACGGGTCGTGAGTCTCTCGTGTTAGCCGAGGACAGCGAGCTGCTGCTCACACCTGAATCGCTGGATCTCTCGCTCAGGCAACTCCTGCCGATCGAGTTCGGTGTGCCGCCGTCTAGATCGGCGCCGCCGCCACCTACAACATATTTTACCGAAGTGAGCTTTTGGTCCGCCTCGCACTGCTCTTCTAAATTCTTGCGGCCGCTGGCCCCCCGATTTAGAACGTTGTTTCTACGGCACGGGTCCACCAAGGTGGTTTGCCCGCGGACACTTACATAGGAATCTTTCGGTTTTCTCGGCTGCTCGCCGCCCGGGATCGCGTTACTCGGTATATTGGGCTGGTAGGACAGCTCCTCCTTCAGGTTGATGGAGTTCTTCTGGGCCTGCCTCACCCTGGCAAGGATCTCGTTATTGCACTGCTCCACGACGGAGTCCAGGTTGTTCCTGTTGTCGCTAAAGCCGGCGCTGTCGCTTGTATCGGATTCGCCCTGCGGGGACGCGTGCTGGTTCTGGCGGGTGCTCTTTAGCGGGGCGTCGTAGCAGCCCGAGTCTCTGGGGAACTGCCTTCGCCCAAAAGGGGAGCACTTTCCTCCCGCCTCCCGCGTCAGCCGGTGGTGTTCGTCGCACTCGCTGCTCGAGCCCGCTATGTCTCCCTCACTGCCGGCTGTAAAAGACATCGCTTGTTAATTCGCAGCCATTATATCCGTTACGTTTAACACATTCGATAAAAATTATTACAAAAAATTGGAAAACAAAGAGTATTTATGCGTTTATAATATAACCTACACGGAATGTGTCATCTTAAATGTCGTTGCTACTCGATGCCTACTATGCGATGCGTTACTTTGGACCTATTGGAGTAGGTCTCTATGGGAGATATAACCTACAAAGTATATGGTAGTTTCCGTATGGAATCAACGAGCAAATAAAAATTGGCCTCTAATTTTTTTAAAACTTTGACGTTAATCTACCATGAATTTTATAATCCAATCCAATTTTTAGAAATCCAATTGGAGTCCAATTGGGATTCTAGCCCTTCTATATCTTTTTAACTGTTAAAAATATCGAAAAACTAACTGTGGCGTCCCTCTTGCATTTCACCCGAACCGCATTTTTCTAGGACGAGAAATAAAAAAGATACTTGCTGTTCACAAATTTAAAAAGTCATGTGACTTAAAACGTGCCTTAACAAATCCCCTCCCTATCTTTTTNACGAAAAATATCTACAAGCTTCTGCGATCCCGATACACGAGCCACAAAACGTATAAATTCTTAAAAATCTTGAGAGAATTTTCATCAAAATGATATATTTTGGTATCAAAATATTTATCTTTTTTTTTATAAGGCCCAAATGACAAAATTTTAATAAAAGTGACAAAATTTCTTAAAAGTATCAGACAAGATAAAAATCTCTACAAGCTTCTGCGATCCCCATACACGAACCACAAAACGTATAAATTCTTAAAAATCTTGAGAAAATTTTCATCAAAAAGATAAATTTTGGCATCAAAATATTTATCTTTTTTTTTATCAGGCCCAAATGACATAAAATTTTAATAAAAGTGACAAAATATGTTAAAAGTATCAGACACGATAAATATCTACAAGCTTCTGCGATCCCAATACATGAGCCACAAAACGTATAAATTCTTAAAAATCATGAGAAAATTTTAATTAAAAAGATATATTTTGGCATCAAAATATTTATATATTTTTTTATCAGGCCCAAATGACATAAAATTTTAATAAAATTGAGAAAATATGTTAAAAGTATCAGACACGATAAATATCTACAAGCTTCTGCGATCCCAATACACGAGCCACAAAACGTATAAATTCTTAAAAATTTTAAAAAATTTTTCATCAAAAAGATATATTTTGGCATCAAAATATTTATCTTTTTTTTATAAGGCCCAATAAATGACATAAAATTTTAATAAAAGTGACAAAATTTCTTAAAAGTATCAGAAACGATAAAAATCTACAAGCTTCTGCGATCCCAATACACGAGCCACAAAACGTATAAATTCTTAAAAATCTTGAGAAAATTTTCATAAAAAAGATATATTTTGGCAACAAAATATTTATCTTTTTTTTTATCAGGCCCAAATGACATAAAATTTTAATAAAAGTGACAAAATATGTTAAAAGTATCAGATCCGATAAATATCTACAAGCTTCTACGATCCCGATACACGAACCACAAAACGTATAAATTCTTAAAAATCTTGAGAAAATTTTCATCAAAAAGATAAATTTTGGCATCAAAATATTTATCTTTTTTTTNTTATATATATGTCAGTCAATAAAATAGGAGATTTATTAAATAAAAGCGATGAAAACCTGCAAACCGTCTTTTATTTATCGCCACCTGAATGCGTATCGAAAAAACAAAAGAACGCTACATAAATCCGGCTAGTATTCATCGAATCAATTTTTTTTAAGGTTGGTTAATTAGAGAGGAACTGAATGCAGTTTTGGATTGGTCAGGGCGTTATAGTTCATTGGATTTTTTTCATTATTTTAAGAGCCAAAATATCTCTTCGACCTTTCCAGAATACACTTTTATTTTTTTATCAGGCGTGCCAAATACTTCAAGCTTCTGCGATCCCGATACACGAGCCACAAAACATATAAATTCTTAAAAATCTTGAGAAAATTTTCATTAAAAAGATATATTTTGGCATCAAAATATTTATATTTTCTTTTATCAGGCCCAAATGACATAAAATTTTAATAAAAGTGATAAAATATGTTAAAAGTATCAGACGCGATAAATATCTACAAGTTTCCGCGATCCCGATACACAAGCCACAAAACGTATAAATTCTTAAAAATCTTGTGAAAATTTTCATTAAAAAGATATATTTTGGCATCAAAATATTTATCTTTTTTTTATCAGGCCCAAATGACATAAAATTTTAATAAAAGTGACAAAGTATGTTAAAAATATCAAACGCGATAAATATCTTCAAGCTTCTGCGATCCCGATACATGATCCACAAAAACGTTAAGATACAATCTTGACAAAATTTTCATTAAAAAGATAAATTTTCAGAATATATCTTTTTTCTATCAAACTCGGAATATACGAGTAAAAAAACTAGCGACACCAGTAAAATACAGAATATTTTCTGACGGCTTATGCAGCCACTTGTATTGTGTGTTGCCTACAGCTCAAAAACAATGAGCTAAAGAAGAGAATGAAGTTTTGAATTTAGTTATATTATAATTCATCCGAATATTTTAAGATTTTTATGACACCTAAATATTTTTAAGATGGAAATCCAGGAAATTGTCAAAAAATTAAAGTGCTAATTTAAAGGCAGTTTTGTCTCAACATTTCTTTAATATAATGATGTAATGTAATGTGTTGTTCACTTTTAGTGCATTTGCCTATAATCCTTCACAATTCTGTGCTCATTAGTAGACGTCCTTTTTTTTTATTAAGTTGTTAATAAAAAATACAAGTAAAAAACTATCAACTCCGGTAATACAGAAAATTTTGTGAATTACTATGCAACCAAGTATAAACAAGCATGTATTGTATGTTGCCTACCGATCAAAAATGTGAACCGAAAAGAAAAAATTGAAAATCTTGAAAACTGGTGGAGCTACATAGGAGCTGAATACAGTTTTGAATTTGTCAGGGCCGTTATTGGAATTTTTTCAGATTTTTCCAAGTCCTAAAATTTTTTGTGAAAATCGCCGGACCCATGAAAGTTTTCAAAAGATTAAAGTGCCTTTCTAGAGGCGGTTCCGTATGTATCTAGGGTCGCTACACATGCTGTGATGGTCGGTTTTCGTGCAATTGACCCGTTAAGAAGAAAAATCTTTATTTATTTTGTGCACATTTCCGTTGGAAAAGTAAGCGGCGCCATCTATACAGTAATAGCTCAACTAATTTACCAGAGAATATAACTGTTACAGTGGCTATTTACTAAAGAATTCTTCCGCGGTTTAGTGCAGTTTTCGAACAACAGATGGCGGCATGGAAATTTGGAACTATTTGTTGCATCTTGATTGGTCAATCGATACAAGTGAGTGTTCCATTTCACTGAACTAATAATTGATTGGAATGTTGCGTTTTTAATTACACGAAAATTTTCAAAAAATTAGTGTAGTTCTAGATCTAGAGGCGGTTTTGTATGCATCTGGGGTCGGCTTCTATACAAGTTTTTATTAAAAATGATGTGTATTTAAGAAAAAACTGTGTGATTTACATTATCTGTACTGTAAAAAGGCATATAATTCCAAATAAATAAAAAACTAATATGTTTCCAATGGTTTATTAGTTCAATATGTGATGTATGTATAAAAAAGTACAAAGGAATTGTCATTATACCACAAAATTCAGTTCTCCGACAGATTTCAGTCGCCTTAAACATATATATCACCCTTATTTTTAATTTTCCCGAAACCTAACAAAAATATAAAGCATTATAAACATTTTTTGTGATGTAACCTATTTAGGAATGTGTATAATGATACAAAATTTTTTTAATGATTTTCGAAGTACTTCTTCTTCTCGATGGGATTCGGAATGATCTGAAATAAATTGCATTCTCAATCGTTTTTTACAAAAAGGTATACACAGGGTGTTCCAATTTCTACGCATAGGAGACATTAGCGTAATAGGCAAAAAACAAAAGACGTTGAAATGTTTCTTTGTCAAATAGGCGGCAGAAGTCACAATTTCTTTAAAATTGTGAACCCCTTTTCGAAAAATTATTTTGAAATTTTTCTTATTTGAAATCTAACAATACAACATTATTCTACAACCCTCGATATAAGCCTACTACGATTTTTTATTTTCAAGATGCAAAAAAAATTATAAATTGTGCAAAATTTGACATGAAAATGAAAAAATTTACATACCGTGTCCTGGCCAGGCTTCCACCCTGCGGGACAAACTTCCCCGTGCTTATCCGTGTACTGGAAGGCCTGGACGAGCCTGAGCGTCTCATCCACACTCCTACCGACCGGCAAATCGTTCATAGTAATCTGTCGGAGGATCCCCTTGGGATCTATTATGAACAACCCCCTAAAAAACGCAATAGCTCTCGATATGCCACGATCTACTCATCGACTCACCTAAGGGTATGCCCTAAATCTTCCAGAAACACGCCGTACTCCTTCGATATACTGTGATTTAAATCGGAGAGCAACGGAAGGTTCACTTTTCCTAACCCGCCCTCCTTCCTCGGCGTGTTAATCCAAGCGAGGTGAGTGAAGTGCGAATCAACCGAACACGCTACGACTTCCGTGTTAATCTTCCGGAACTCCTCTATCCTGTCGCTGAAAGCGAGGATTTCCGTTGGACACACAAACGTGCTGGAACATACAATTTAAGCTAGGCTTCCAACGGTATTGCACCACTTACAAATCTAAGGGATAGAAGAAGAAGACCAGGTACTTCCCCAGGTAATCGGTCGATTTCAATTGTACAAACTCCCCGTTTACCACTGCCGTGCTCTCCCATACAGGCGCAGGTTTTGATACTATGGGAAGAACAAGATTTAAAAAGAGGGGCAACAAAACATTACCTGGTCAAGCTTACTGACTGCTTTGGTCCACTGCAACTTATGTTCCGCTCGTTCGGGGTTGGCAGTGTGGGGGTACACACTTCCCCCTGCGTAAGTCTGGCAGGACTCATCGTCAGGCGTCGCGCCTAGCACAAAAACGGCGTTTAGAAGCAGGTAAGTTAACACCCTAGGCCACATCTTGACAACACTTGTCACATACACGAAAATTGGGAATTTTGTAGATAAGCAATTACACCTTTGATTTTATTTTATACTGACTATCCTCTGTATTAATTATACAAACATGTGCAGGAAGTTTTTCTTCAAATTATATCCAAACAACCGGCCGATTCTTAGATCACTTCCGTACCAAAACACCATTTGAGAAAAACGAGAGGTTTTCGACCGCCAGCGTTGTCAGTGTTATGTTAAATCTTTAGATTTAATACTCCAAACGGCATATTTTGTTCTGTTCCGTATTGGTACTGCCTTTCAATTACAATTATAATATGACACCTATAAAGCTAGCTAAAAATTGTAAATTGTAAAACAAATATACTACATTAAAAACGAATTCGGCGTAATTACACTAACTTAGTTTCTCTATTATAGTTCAATATATGACAACACTGTCCTCCTCCAAAATTTAAATACTGCACTTCAAATTCCAGATAAACATTATTGATAAAGTAATTTATTCTGATAAAAATGGGAAAAATATGTATTAATATATTGATCGACGATGTAGTAGACAATATTATCTATTCTATTAATTTTTAATTTTTATTTATTTTAATACACTATTTTACTACTGTTGCTTTTGTATATAGATTTATTCATTTATTTGCTGTCATGGCAACTCATCAAATAAACAACCTAGATTATTCAAATCAAAGCACACTTGATCAGACTGCCCTATTTCATCTTAAACAATAATTAGTATATTCATTTAATTGCTAACCTAGATAAATTGATTGCTAATGGATTCAGAAAACGACAGTGTTAAAAGCCATACCGAATCCGAGGAAGACGATTTAGGCTGTTATTGTAAGTATTAATTTCATTTAGCTCAAATGTCTATTGATCAAATGTACAAGGTGGACCAATTTTGATTAGAAGGAAAAAAGTTTCTTACGTGGTATTCAATTTTCAAGAATACTTTTCGTCGTCAGTACAACTTTTAGGCAATAAAACTCCTTTGTGCCGCTAAATATAAAAAATTGAAATAGGTAATGAAGAAATAAAATATAAGTAGGTATTTATATCAAGGTAAACATGATCAAATTTGTTGTCAATTAGCGTGATGAAAAGATGTCATTGCGTTAGTTTGATAACCAGAAATAAATTCTGAAAATTTTGCTGTTTGAAATCCTATTATATCTAAAAATTAAGAGCGAAATAATTTTTTTTAATTGCGAGTAACATATTTCCTATTTTCAATCATTTCTAACGACGAGGTTTGTATAAAAGTTTAACATCCTCATCCTGTATCTTTTATCCTCTTCCTCTTCTTCTCAACTTGTTTAACAATTGACATTTCTGCCAATCTCGTTACCAACATAACAACGGGCGGCATATTCGAATGTAGGTACAATAATATGCCTATGTTTAAAACATAGCTAAGTTTCAGAATGTTAAAAGTACATAACTCTGTGTTTCTTCTAGTTCTGCAACCATCCTCAGCACCGTACAACATCACGGAGAAGGTGCAGCAAGCAAACGTTGACTTATTCAATACCCAAGAGAATCGAAACGTAGAAAAGACAGCCAAAGTAAAATTTCGAGAACTGATATCATTCGAACCAGATCTAACAGATGATGATGTCAACAGTATAGAAAGCGATCGCACAGAGCTGTCACTCGAAGCCCGTCCAACGATCTTGGAATACAAAACGACCATCAACAGTGAACATTTAACCATATTTAATATTGAGGAGGACGTGGAAGAATTGGATGAAGTCCTCGAAGATGTAGACAGTGACACTGAGTACAAACCCGAGATCAAAGTTAGCACTGCCGTCGCTGAGAAAACAGTTGAAGGTGATAAAACCGCTTCGTCTAGAAAAGAATCTAGCAAGCGTAAGAGAATGTCAAAGAGTAAAGCGGCTTTCCTGAACCCCCAAGAAGTGAACTGTAAGGATCACTGCGTAGACAGACTTGATTACGATTTGTCTGTGTCCATCAGAAAGCTCGAAATCCAAGACAAACTAACCCTGCCGCCTCTTCAATTATTGCAAAGGAAATGCTGTGACGAGGCCAAGAAGAAGATCCACCTGAACCTGCCGCAGTACAACGGATTGAGGTCTGAGTACGGCCTCACATCTAGACAGCTAGAAAAGAGGGAAAAGCAAAAGGAGATGTTGAAAATGAGAGACCGCTTGCATCAACAACTGATGGAGGAATACAAGCGTAGGAAGATTCAGCAGAATGAAGAAGTGTTCTGCCAGTGGCTGAAGGAGGTGTCTAAGAGAAAATCCGAGAAGAAATCTACCAATAAGAGAGCTGCTAGCGCGAAATTAAACAGTGGCGTTAGTAAACCAGAGAAGAAAATTACGGAGAGACCCAAAACGGCCAACGCGTTCGTCCCCAGAACGAAACCTAGGAAGAAACGACGGCCACAGTCTACAAACGCACGTGTCTACATCGAAGTTCCAAGGAGTTGCCTGGAAAAACATCTGCGTATCGGCGATCTGACTATCACAAACTCGAAACTGTTTTCCAGAAACGTACACATTATTACGATTTCATAATAACAACCAATAGTGGGTGTATTAAATTATTATTTGAGATTTTTTCTTGTAGTAACAGAAATTAAATTAAAAAAAATAAATCGTTCTATTAAAAAAAAATCAAACAGTATTTATTAAAATTCATTGTATGATTGTAAAAAATTGTTATTTTATAAACATAGTATCCATTTTTTATATTTCGGGCATCCTGTAATGAATCGTAGGACCCGAATCTTTCTATCAGGGACGTTAGGAATTATTTCAGCAGTTAAAAAAATTGTGGAATTGTTGAGGAATATTTTGTTGCAACGTTGGCGAAACTGTTGCTAACGTTCATCCCTGCCCTGTATCCTGTATCTATTCAGTTCTGTGGGTCTGTTAGTCTATGGGTCAACGACTGATATAAAAATAAATACCGTTGTGATGTAAATATTATTGTCCCCAAACGGTGCCTTTTATATAATTTATTATTTTTATCTTATCTAGTTAAGGAAATTTAATACAATTTGAATACAAATTTACGAGCTTTAACTTATTAGGACTCAAAATGAGTAGCATTGGCTAACCTGCTCGAAATAACAGTGAAATCCCGTCCTTTGCATTTCTTGCAGAAATCGCAGGAAAGGGAAGTTAAATTTGTCGTTTATATCTGTTACTTTACATTTCTTTACTCTGTGAGTATTAAAAAAACAATTGCAGTTTTTTAATTTCATTCATAGCTTCGGTGAACTGTCATATGACGAACCTTCAGGACTTCTAAACTTACAGAAAAATGACGCTCCAAGTGCACCCCATCGCTCTCGGCTGTATGCTGGTCGTGGCAGTTGGAACGTTGATCTACACTTACATGACGACTAGACAACAGGCACAAGAGCACAGTTACGGTGGCAGTAGTAGATCCAGACGAGACATTTACGAAGACCCACCTTTCGGAGTTTCTAGATCTTCTTCCTGGTCAACGCTACCCGATGACAGGGAACCGTGAGTACCAATTTCCTGCCTTAAAGCATATTTTACTCGTGTCTCTTTCAGTCCGTCTCGGAAAAAGAAGCGTGACATTTGCACGATCTGTTTGTCACCTCTTAAGTGGGATATGAAGACTTTAACCTGCTCTCACGTTTTCCATTCTCATTGCATAACCATGTGGCTAAACAAGAAGAACACCTGTCCTCTTTGCCGCACAGAAACACATATTTAATTTTTCTCTCTTTTGATATATAAATAGTAAATTAGTACAATAAAGATATTATTAAGAGTGGAATTCTTAAGGTAAGAACAATAAATCGAGTGGTTTGATATAATTAAGTATTGTTTCATGAAATAATTATAAAATAAACCCTTCTTTTTGTTTATAGATAGAAATATTTTGTAAATTTTTGTTGTAACGAGTACATTATGATTTTTCAGTAGTTATTTGTACAAATAATTTCATATTCAGTTAATTCGAAAATTTCTGCTGTAACTTAAAATTTTAGCTAAAATAAGTTAGATCGTAGCGAGATTCACTTTATAACTTGACGTTTCCGCATTGCAACACTTTTTCCTTCTGTATAGATTTAAAATGATGCCAACTGCTTGAAAACAATCTTGTGTGCGTGTGTTTTCTAGCTAGTTGCTAATGTTGTGATAAATTACAAAGAAGTTTGCGAAAAAAGTGACTTCCATTGTGATATTAATTAATTTAATCTTAATATTTTGCAAACTTGCTGTTAATTTACATGTAGGTTAGTTTTCGGTTTGTTTAGATGTATGTGGTGGCCTTATTAAAATTGATAATAAAGATTACATTACGATTTGATTAATTTTATTTTATTCGAAAACCTAGAATCGTCTGGAAAGGTATCCTTTAAATTTTTCAGCCCTTTGACGACGCATTTGAACTATTTCATATTACATGCATTTAAAAATTTTTCAGATCCAATCATCGTATCCTTAAAAATTGGAATTAGAACATTCATTCTCTCGTATTTTAAATTTCCCACCAAAGGGAACCAATCAAATAAAAGATCTTTGTTGACGGCTGCTACCTTGCTGCCCTCTAGCCGCGATGGACAAGTTCGGTTTCTTGAAATTGCATTGGCAGCCCTGTGCGTGGCAATACCATTCGGGGAGACTAGACAAGGAGAAAGGAAACTGAACTTCTACGGGAAAACTGACAAAACTTGTCAATGTAATGGTAGAAATTACATATAATTTTTTCCACTAGGCTCGCTAGTTTTCCTTTTACACAAAAGCTAACGTAGTATGATAAATACGAGTAAAGTAAGCAAACAATCAATTTTATTTTAAAATGAATAGAAGTATAGTAACCTATAAATTGAAATAAATATTGCAATTTGTTTTTAAGAATATATTAAATAAAAATGTTCATCTCCTTCACTATTCCAGTGTATATAGGACACTAGCGCACTCCAATTTGTTTACGTTTACTTGAGGGTGTTTCGATTTGGCAAAAATAGTAGCTAATAGCAACTTAGAGTTACTCTGAACTGGTATTAGTTGCTAACAGATCCTATTTTTGTCAAAACGAAAGCCCCCATGGAGTTCGTTGACGTTCTCCTTGTGTAGTCTCCCTGACCATTAACATTGGCTAGCCTGCTCAAAATAGCAGTGAAATCCCGAACTTTACATTTCTGCTAGGATATCCAAGGAAAAGGAAGTTAAGTTTATCATTTATACCCCTTCCTTTGCTTTGTGAGTATTAAAAAACCAATTGTATTTATAAGGTTTCAGTTATAGCTTCGGTTAAGTTTGTTTGACGAACTTTCACGGATTCTGTGTTTTCAGAAAAATGCCTCTTCATATGCACCCCATCGTTCTTGGCTGTATTCTGGTCGTGACAGTTGGAACAGCCATGTATACTTACATAACGACAAGACAACAGGACCAAAAATACAGTTACGGCAGCAGTAACAGATCAAGACAATGTAGTTTCGAAGACATTTCTAGAGCGTCTTCGTGTTCAACAATATCTGACGACAGTAAACAGTGAGTACTGATTTCATAACTTAAAACAAATTTTACTATAGTGCCTCTTCCAGATCATCTAGGAAAAGGAAACGCGATAAATGTATGGTCTGTTTGTCATCCATAACAACGGATTCGTATGCCCTAAGTTGCTCGCATGTTTTCCATTTTAATTGCATAAGCAAGTGGTTGAAAGAGAATAATACTTGTCCGAGTTGTCGGCAAGAACCCATATTTAATTTGTCTTTGAGTACTTTGAAAGCAAAGCACTTATAAAAAAATAATTATTGACAGTGATATTCTTAAGGTAAGCGTCATTTCATGAAATTATTACAAAATACTTTTTTTGAGATAAATTTTGTGTGTTCTATTTAGGTTTAAAAGGATCGCAACTACCTAAAAGTATCCTCATTTACTTACACGTCTTTTAGATAGTTGCAAATATTGTGATAAATTACCAAGAGGTTTGCAAAAAAAGTGACTTTCCTCGTGATATTAATTATTTTCTTCTTAATATTTTGCAAACTTGTTAATTTATATGTAGGTTTGTTTCCAGTTTTAGATGTAATGTGACCTTACTAAAATTGATATTAATAATTTGTATACTAAAATTGATAATAAAAATTACATTAAAATTTAATTCGATTTATTTTGAGAACCGTGAAGAAACGACATCTCTTCTATATTTTCCATCCCTTTATTAATCTAGCAATGCGTTTACTCCACTTTTCAGCTATTTAAATTTAAATTTACCAAAATATATCCGCAAAGGCTCTTTTTCGTAGGGAAATCGAACTATTAATTAATTACACAGCATTGGAAAGATGTATCGAATATTCCGGTATGGAATTACATTTGATACTGGAATTTAAATTAAAGTAACATTCCACAGAGTTATAAATTCATTCTTCTCTCCTATTTCACCTTAGTGGTAGAAGAATCATGCAAAAAGTAAGGCTTATCAAAACTACACGGAAATTATATCAACGTTCCGTGATATCACTAACTTCATAAAATAGTGTTGGCCACTTATCAATAATAAACAAATAACAGCATATGTAAACCAGCATATTATGAGCGGAAATCTACAAATTTATTATACATAGGTATCGGTAAATATTACATAAATACACAGCACTGTAAAGACTAAGTAAAAATGAATTAAATTGGTATAATGTAACCTTATAATATTTACAATCAAATTACGTAATTGGATAATAAAAATTTGAATTTATAAAAAAACGCAAAGCATGTCCATTTTTCCAACTAAATTTTCAAATNATTCTACAAACTGCATGTTCCTGCCTGTTTTTACATAAATGTCGCTTTCAACCAGTGTTGCCAACCTCCGTCAAACAATACTCTGCGCGGGGATTTAAAAAATTCTGCTGAATTATACATTTTTTTTTTAACTTATGTATAAACACAAATACTTATGTATAAATACAAGTAATAGAGAAAAAATATATATTTTATAAAAAATAAACAATATTGTTATTTTTAAGACATTATGTTTTAATGTTTCATATTTCGTTTAAATGTAGTTTTCATTAACTGCAAGTGAGACTTATTTACTACATAATCATAACATTTTGTGCTATCATTTTCTAGTTTTGATCTTAGTACACACATATGGCAATAATAGAATTTACACCAAGGCGGTTTGTTTTTTTTGTTTTCATGTCAGTCACCAGTGAAAATATCCTTTCTGCCTCTGCATTTGAATGTGGCAAAATTAATACCAAATTTGCTAGTTGGCATAGATTTTTAAATAGAAATTCTCCGGGCTCCGATTTTTCTTTTGCAAGCGTACTCCAAAATTTATCTGGAGTTAATGAGAGTTAATTTTAGGTTTCTCAAAATAAAATTTTAGATTTCTAAGCTCAGATTCTATTTGATTAGAATCACACGTTTTAAAATGTTTGTTGCAGGCAAATTATTGAAAATATACAGATTTTGTATGTATTATTATTATTGTGACTACGTAAAAAATCTTATTTTTGAATTAGTAATTTGTGAGTTTATTTTTTTTAACCTATAATTAATAAAAAATATGCGTTTTACGAAATTATTCTTCAACTCTGCAACGACCTTTAAAAATCTGCTAAATGCAGAAAAATCTGCAACACTGTCACGAAGTTCATAAATTAATTCCCGAGTTTATTTGTAAACACTGCTACAGACTTCGTGAATTTCTTTGACACATGAATCAGTTCTACCAACAAATAAAAGAAGCAAATAAATTTCAAAAATGTCACCTTTCCACTCATAATTGTAGTGGTACAACAGCGGTACCGTTTTGACACATATTATATAAATATGTATTAGTTTTTGTAAGTAACAAATCGGTAAAAACAATACAAAACTAGTACGACGCCACACAATTATTTACATTTTTCAAATAACATAACCTCATTCAATACCGATCCGATCTGAGGCTGGAAATTTGTTGGGTTGGTAATTCTGAACTTCATGAAGAAATTGACGAAAATTAGAAAAATGTTCTAATTCGTCAAGTTTAATGAGTAAATCATGAAGTTATTTGACAGCAGATTTGGTGCATTAGCTTGTCCAATTTTTTGATGAAACGACTTCATGCATTTATTCATCAATAAATTATTTTCAACGTAAAACAGCTTTCAGATTATCATTAGATACCTATTAAAAGTTAAATTAATCATAAACATAAATAATAATAAACACATTCCAATTAAAAATTACGTCACAAACTTTATTCCAGTTAAAAAACAATTAAAAGCATTAAAATTCTATAGTATTTGATTCATTTCTGTAGATAATCTAAAACTAAATAAAAATGTAAGCTTCGAGTTCTTGTTTGTGGTGTATTTCCTTGTTATTAGTTGTGTGAAAAAATTATTAGTAGACAAAAAACGTATCGAAAACGAAAAATTTCAAAAAGTTGGAATTAAGTTGCCTTTTACACCTAACAAAGTAGGACGTACGTTATAAACAAATTGTCCCAAGGCCAGGCAAAAGCCGCTCGGAAATTCGCTCTTTTTGCATTAAATACCCGTCACAAAGTGCAATAAATGACTACTTATAATTTTTTCAAGTTTTCAAGTATTAAAATCTAATTCGCCTGGAATACTAACAGCAATTATTGCAAGAAAAGCGAGAATTTGTCGCCCCTTGGGCACGATTGAAGGCGACCGCTCGGCACCCCCCCAAATTTCATAATCGCCGTTTAAAAGCGGCCCGAGACCACCTTAAGGACGTCTGCGCGAACCGGCGTCGCCGGGCGCGTCGGGACGGCCGCGGAGCAGCAATCGATGCGCCGTCGTCGCCGTCGGTTTCATTCAATCGCGCCCGACACTTCACGCGGGGCGGTGGCGGTGCGTTCTCTCGCGCCTTCCGTTTACATAGAGGCAATCGAGGCACCTGAGAAACCAACAAACGACACTCGATAGGCGGGCGAGGTCGATAAACCCGTTTTGGGACTGAAATCTACTCGGCGGACGGGCGGCAGGTGAGTTCAATTGTTTGCTATGTTGCGTTGTGGGTTGTGGCGAGTGTGTTTAGCGCGGGTGGCTTCATATCCCCCGCTGCTTAGGTACTATGAGTTAAAGGTAACGCGATTAAGATGAAGACTCGTGTTTTAATACATACCTTTTTTATGTTTCTGTAGAGCTACAAATTATTCTTCACTGCACTGATCGGGGATTCAAATGCACCAACTGAACTTTCTCTAATTCTACATAAAAATAGCTTTAAATTAATAATACCTTCACGCAACTGTAAAACACTTTTGTTTACGTATAGGTCAAATTCTATTTCAATTTTTTTCACGTTCGAACGTACTGTTTTGTCAAGGTTAATGGCTTTATGATTTTTTTTTTAATTAATACATTCAAGAAGTTTAGGAGAAAGTGTAAATGAAGCAGATCTTATACCTACCCATACAGCAAGTTAATTAACTTTTTAACATTGTTGAGGTCGATTAAAATGTTTATAAAACGCTAAATTCGTAGTTGATTATACTGTTACTGTTTACTTTTACTGTAACATTTCATTTTACGATACCTGTTTCTGCTTACTATATTGGCATTTTACAATTCAATGTGAAACCGGTAAGTTCCAGTACTTCGATCATCTCATAGAAAATTAAAAGCACAAGAACCTTGAACCTTCAGTTTTCCAAGAAATCGAAGATCCTCGCGATAATTTTATCTATTTACGGTACACTGAAAGTCGTTCTTTTTGTTACAGACAGTTTGTTTTTACCGGTTCGCCATCCTGTCATATCATACTAGGTGTGAAGTCAATTGGCTTTTCAGAAAGCAATATAATATTTTAATGTTTGGCGCTTCGTCCACAGTGATATCTAAAAAAATATGGTGACTTTAAAGTAACACAGCGCTAAGCCATACAAAAGCTATGTCTTATTAAATTATTTTAGGTTCGTATTCAGAGAAACACATACTGTGCCCCTTACAAACTACCTTATTTAGAATTTTTTTTCCCAAAATTAGCGATAAGAAAGTTATTGTCTACATTTATTTCCAATGTTATTTGGTTAATAGTCTTTTCCAAGCATATATCGAGTTGGACAATGAAAAATTGTACAATTTTTTAAAAACATAATTTTTTCAAAGTAGTTCTGGTAAAGGAGCCTTATATTTGTTCTATTATGTCTTACATTTTACATTACCCCCAAAATGTATATCCCGAGGCCGATCTAAATGGGGAAAGATTGAGTCGTCACCTCCAACCTTTCCAGTGCCGCTCTTGACATTCAAAATTAATGCAGCGACCAACCTCGCTGCGTCTTCACGCCGGACGAGGAGCGTGCCCGAGATTAACACGTCTGCAAGCCAAATAAGCTGTTGTACGTTTTATAATAAACGAGCCTTTAGGAAAATTACTCCGGATATTAGATGTGACAAGATGTCTCGGACAGGAACTACGTCATAAGCGAGCGAGACTCGTTTTAAATGGGATGAAAGGATTAGAATGGTTCGCCTTTATATGCTTTTGTAATAAAGAAAATTCCAGTTATTGCGAGGCCACAGCTGCGCGACGTTGGAAATCGGTTTGTGAGGTCGTTTATAAAATTTTGGATGGATATGTGATACATTGTTGTCAAAGTTATTAAGGAACTGAGAATTTCTTACAATATACTCACTGTTTTCTATAATTCTTCAAAAGTTGACAATAATTCATTGTCCGAAAATATCATTTTTGAGACTTTATTGCAAAAATTTTTGGTACTTCAATTCATATCTTTCATGTCTATCTTACAATTAGCAAAAATATGTATTATAACGAGCGTTCAAATAAAAACGTGGTCAAGTTGGTTCTGAAAATTTGGACGTAGGGCGTAGCGTATAGCAAATGAACTTAAACGTCATCTGTCAAAGCGCTATATCGCCGCTATCAATTTGAATATTTTCGTTTTAAAAAGCGTTTGAAATGGTGTTTTCTCAAGAACAAAAAGTGTTTATCATAGAGTCCTACTTTAGAAATGGACGCAAGATTGATGGAATATGGAAGTATTCTATTGAGGAATGTTTCATATAATTTCAAAATCAATTTCCCGGCGTTGTTGAGTATAAAATTTTTCAAAGTGCAGTTCAGCGTTGTGTTAATGTTTTTCGTGAAACGGGCAGTGTATCAAGAAAAGAAGGAAGCGGCCGACCTAAAAAGCGGACTGAAGAATTAAAAGAAAATGTCCAACAAATAATGGAAAATGCGCCAAGAACTTCTGTACGTTTTATCACAAATGGTGGGAGTATCAGTCGGTACCTGCCACACAGTGTTAAAAAAAGCTCCTTTAATTGTTTGTTATTGTTATCACGATTATTCTTTAAAATAAAGTTATATAGTCATTAACGTTATTGAAACTAACAGATGCTATACAGCTCGTTGAGAAATGAGGTTAAGTTGGTCCAATGTGTCAGAGCCAACTTCGACCTCGTTTTTATTTGAACGCTCGTTATTTTTATTTAGAATTTGAAATTGATGGAAGAATATTCAAATTTTTTTCCACTTGAAATTTAAAAAAATCGCTGAAACAGGTCAATTAATAAATAGAAATTTGTTACTTTTCTGCAATATTTTATATTTTTTTGAAACAAATAATCTTCAGTAGTAAAACTACATTATTGTTATTTTTAAAATTATTTGAAACAGAGAAACTACGTTCTTGTAGAAAAAATATTGAGCGTAAATGAATTTGAATACTTATATTATGAATTTTGGATATTTTTGGTGATTATATTGATAGAATAATAATTGTCGATGAGGTGTAATATCAATTTGTTCAATTGAGTGCAAAAATTGAATCCAAAACGAAAAAAACAAAAATTTACCTTTTTACTTCAACTTCAATCGTGAATAACATTTGCAGGAGTAAATTTATACAAAACTGTTAAGAGACCTTTTTTGTAGAGCATTAAATTTCCTTTGAAAATCTGTATTGTTCTTTTTCAGATATTAATTTGTTCGTTATTTACAAAATTCCAAAGTTAAAAAGTCAAATCGAAAAAACATATCAAATTTTCAAGGCTTGATTACATGGAAACGGCTTGTATGCCGAAAATTTTCAATCAGACCTTTTTTGTAGGGCATTCAATTTCCTTCAAAAATGTGTAGATAATTTTTTTTACCTCGATGGTATGGCAGTTTTGACGCAAAAATGGGATCAGGAATAATAAATCGAAACTAGCGATGGTAGACCTTACCTACTCATTTGTCATAGTTACCAAGAAATGGAGGGATTAAATGAAAATGATTATTTAGTACTATTTTTTATTTTCCGAAGGTACTCTGGTGAATTCTATGTGTTTATTGATGTTTTTTTTTAAAGCTTTAAAGTAAGTAGAAAAATATTAATAAAAAGTAGGTACGTTTTTAAAGTACAGAAGAAACTATGATTATTTGGAATAGTCGTCAGTACAACAGGAACTAAATTTGGCAACAACGTTAAAGATATAAGCTTCTGTAATTTGATTCAAGTGCAGTTAATTTTAACACTAGAACTGCTCACATAACTAAATAACTTTGTCGATTATGAGGAAATAAAATAAGACGGTAGGCTACTTTATTTTAAAATGAGTATTTCTAGGCAACAAATGTATAAAATATTATGAAATTTTGAATTTAAAAGTATCTTACTCGATTTGAAATATATTTTGTAGAAATATTTTCTCATAATTTTTAAATTTTATGTTCTTTTACATTTAATCAGAAAATTGGGCATCATTTCGTCAAATAAGCCGACTATTCAGATGATATTTTGTATAATCTTATTAATGTCTACAATTTTATTAAAAAAATATTACTCCACCTAACACGTCGTCGTCACGTGACGAGACCAGGAAACTATATTTTTAACCGGGAATTAAAAAGTGTTTATTTTTACGGGCGTTATTTCGGACCCCATTAAAAACTACTGCCACGGATTGAGAAATCGAATGGAGGAATTCGTAAATAAACAAATGTTTGAAATAGTAGATAAACAAGTTATTATCGATGTGTTGTATAAATAATGCCAAAGCATTATAAACAATTTTTGCTATTAAAAAAGAAACAACACATTAATTTCGCTCTGTTAAATTAAATTCAACGTGCTTAAATTTTTCTTTATGAAAATATTGAGATTTATCCGTTTTGTAAGTACATTTTAGCTCTCCCGAATTGATCCCATGTTTTGAAACATGCTAGATAGATTATAGAGATAGAATAGAACGAAAAAAATAACCTTCACCCTTGCGCACCCCTCTCGTGATCAAAATGTTCTTGTCAGTGTATATTTTTGATTCCTTGAAAGCTACCAAGTTCAAATTCGACCCGTTAACAACTGTATTTGCTGTTTGTTTAGGTGTAGAGAGCCAACTTCGGATCGTTTGATGTTAAGATGAAAATAATTTTATGAGGAGCTAATTGCGGCCGAGTTTATTTCTCTAGATTCCCCCTTTCCACTGAAAATTACAGTAGCAATTCGAGCTATAAAATTACACCCGTAATGATATATTACTCCGTCGGATCGTTAGTTTGAATAAGTTTCCATTTGCGTCACTCCAAATCGTTTCATCTCCTGCTTGTGAAAATCTATACAGGATTCTGAAAAGTGTGTGGGAAGACGCGGCTTGTTATCATCCTCAAAGGGAAACGTAATATACAGCACGTGCTGGTGGTTTCGTGGAACTAACTATTTAATTCTGATTTCCGAATCTATTCAAATTCATTCTATACGGTACAAAAAATAACCCGCTTTAAATGTATCGATGAGTCGGCAGTTTTTTTTTGTATAGCTTCTGCCGTCGCCGTAAAGTGAAGAAATTGCTTGGAAAATATGAGAGAAAGGAAAATAAAAGCCTCCATTGATTAGCAATGGCGGCGAGCGAATTTTATAACTTTCGTATAAATTACGAAGGAGCACAAAAACAACAATGTGACCTATTTCCTTAAGAAACAGTGGCCACTAAAAATGTTATTGTCCGCCGAGTGAAACGACGTCTCAATTTAAGTGATTTTAAATAAAAAAAAGAATAAAATACGCGAGGATTACAATTTTATTGCAGACATTGAGGACGCGGAGCACCACCAGACATGTTTTAGCCAACCATGACCCGTGACGGGGACATCCCGACCATCTTCAATCCCCGAGGTCGAAACCGAGCTCCCAGCGTCGTTGTGACCGACGAGGGCGTCGCCAATGGACCCTTCGCGCACGCCGACTCCGTCAGCAGCCAGCAGGAGTCCGGAGAACCCTTGTCGCCGGCTCCCACAGGTTGCGCGGGGCGCATCAAGTCCTGCTCCACCTCGCTCTGCTCGAAGTCGGCCAGAAAGGTGAGCGCAGTTAATACTAACCCGCCGTCCCTTCCTACGCAGCATTTTTAAAGCCGTTATCCAAAATTATCGAAGTCTAGAATGGTTTTTGCGTTGATTGTATGAAATAACTTTACATTTGCCTAGAATCAGAGATTTATAGAAGTAATAAATAACAATGTCCCCAGAACTGACCCTTGGGGAACCCCTGATTATTGATGATTGAAAGCCCTGATAATGTTGCAGTATACGCAGTATTGTGGGTATTTTTTAACAATTTTTTAATTATATGGCACCTTTTGATATATTTAATGTTTTTTAAACATTTAATATTGTTTCACGCCCAAAAATATTGCGTGTATTTAACAGGGTGCGTGTTTAGGTTCTTAGTCGTGCATCAATCACGGCTCTTAATTGATTTGTCAATAAGGTCAGGGTGTAAATCATTCCTTGTACCCTTAACAGATTTAAAAATTGTAAAATCGCACTATGTACTTGTGTAACATAATACGAAAGGAAAACCGATGCAATGAAAGATTTAATGGCTACAGGTTTTTATTTCGCGGTGGGTTTGTCGTTCGGCCGAACTGAAAAGCTTCAGCCTTCAGCGAGGGACGTACAGCGCTTTTTTTGATTAATTGATGTTCCCTCAATTGGATGTTATAAGTTTCCATTCTGTTTTATCGACTTTTCAGAGCGAACGACAAGCTCTCGCTATGTAAGGGGAGGCACTACTAAAACTGTTAGTTGTAAATTACCTTTAAATTGAATTGGTTAACTTTGTTCCTAGGCTATGAATCCTTCGTGATTGTATATTTAAACTAAAAAAATATCAACCCCGAAAGACTGGGATCTGGGTATATATTTAGAAAAGTAATCATGTTTACAAACACAACGCGTTCTGTGTTTGTATAATTTGTGTATATCCTTCCTAGCAGCAGTTTCGGTTTTAGTACGGAACATTTTAGTCGAAGCCGTTTCCACCAACGGTTGAAAAATTGATTTCTTAAAATGACGGTATATAATATTTGGATAAACATTATATAAAAATATTTTTTTTAAATAATCTGTGACTGTCATTGCTCTATGGAGTCTCTAAAAAAAAGCTTTCGCAATCAGCAACTTGCCGAATAAAATTTCAAAAACCTGAACACGCTTTGATTCCATTCTAAAAAAAGGCCCATGTTTGAGATATTTGACATTTTTTGGCGCAACTTTTTTAAGGTTAGGTTTTTTACAGTGTATATCGTCTATTATATAGTAAATATGTTGTAAATATTATTATTATAGTGTACAATTTCTCGGGAACAGCTAATCTATTTTGCTTTTTTTTATTATAAGTCTGTTTCTGAGTAACGATACTGAAGGCTCATATTTGTAACGAAATGTTTCGGTCGTAACTGAGAAATAAACCTACAATTAAAAAAAAAATCGTGAGTGAGGAAACCAATTTTTATATTAAATACTATTTTTAGAGGCGCCATAATTATGCCTAGTCATTGAAGCTTTTCACCTCCGAATTATTTGAAACTGAACCGATCGACTTGAAATTTGGCAGATAGTTAGAGAAAAGGTCAATGAATATTAGTGACATTGCGCCGGTTGACGCTTCTACCCTGTTGGGGGTTGACACCCCTTTTCAGGGGTGGAATTTTTTTTCCAAAATAAAACTGGAAATCGATAGAGAATCAAATTTTGAGCAAATAATATTCCAAGAATTTTTTCGAGAAATCAAAATTTTTTTAGTTATTCACGATTGAAAACATGGAATTTTGAATGAAAAAAAAAACAAAGTATTTTTCGCGAATAACTCAAAAACTATGCATTTTATATAAAAAAAAGTGTAATGAATAAAAATGTAGCTTATAAATAAATAAAGAAAATCGTTTTTTAAAAAGTGTTGTATGTCCTATACAAAGCGAAATATGGTTTGTGGAAGGGGACTTGTTTTGGGGGGAATACTCGAATTCAACGTCAAATAACGGAAAAAGGATTAATTTTACGTGTATAACGCTCCTAGAGTTTTTTGTAGTACTCAAAAAGACCTTCAAAATGAGCATATACAAAAGTTAATTAGGGCAAAATTGAAAGAGTTATCGTTAAAAACATTGGTTGCTCATATTTTTTAAGGAAAAATGAGCAGTAAACGCTGTACCATTTCCATCAGAATTAAAATGAATCGTAGACACTACACTTAGTTTTGTTTGAGTGTTTTTCATACGATCCTGAAGTTAGACCGGTTTAGAATGCGTATTTTTTTAATAATGTACGGTAAAAGTTGAAAACGCATTTTCCATTATTAAAAAAAATTGCCTTATTTATATAATAACTGAAGCTATGAAAGATACGTAAAAAATGATAGACAACAAAAATGTTGCTTATTTTCTTTCAACAAATATTTTGCTTTTTTTATTCCTATAGCATAAAAAATAAAGGAGATATCGCCGCTTGAAGTATCAATTTTAGTGAAAAAATGACCTGCCTCGAGCCCTTCGATAAAAAACAAAGGACTTAAAAGGTTTTATATGCAAACGATCTTACAGCTCTTGAAATTATCTTTAAAATGTTTTTTGCATGATTCTATAGCTTCAAAATTAACCGAGTTATGGTAATAAAACCAATGACATTTTTTCAGAGCAAAATAAGCTTTCTCATTTTTATATATTATATATTATATNCTTATACTAATGTTCGAAAGTTATTGGAGAAAAACTAAATATTTTTAAACTTTTTAGTGCCCTGTAGCTTGGAAAATAAAACCTGTAGAGCATAACTTCATAACACAAAAATTTATTTTATAAACCAAAAAATCCACCGTTTAATTTATTCCCAACCTTTATGTTACACCCAGTATATTATATTATACAAATAAAATAAGTAAAAAAATTTGGTGTGATTATATGCAGCGTAGCAATTTTTTTTATGATTGATTATATTTAAAAAGCGATTATAATAAAAATATTTTACATTAATATTGGTAAAAGGGTAGTTTATAAGAGTAAACAATATAAGGGAATTTTTATTTTAAATTATTGCACAATTATAGACTTCCAAGCTTTAAAACGTAATTTTTAAATTTTTTAGCACAGGGGTTATTTATAAGGGTTGAAAAGTGTTATGAGATACAAATTCTTTCATAAGCAATGAGGGAATTTTGTTTTCAAATAACTGCACCGTGAAAGCATTCCAAGCTTTTAAAATGTAATTGTTTATCATTTTTGTCAATACAGGGGTGGTTTTTAGGGGCTGAAAGGGAAAAATTCTTTTATTAGCTATAAGGTAACTTTTATTTTAAATAATTGCACGATTTAATCATTCCAAATCTTTAAAAAGTAATTTTTTATCATTATTTATTGCATAAGGGTAGTTTTTAAGGGTTAAATAAAGGGTCGAAAAAATCAAATATTTCATAAATCATGTTAGGGGACATGGAACATTATTTAATCTTTGTGCTTGAACAAGATTTTTATCAATAAAATGTTTAAAACTTAATTTTTTCAATTTTTTTCACTTAGGGGTAGTTTTTACCCCTAAAAAACAAAAAGCGTCAATCGGGCTTATATCACTTTTGAGCTTGAGCCTAAGATGAGCCTTATTCTAAATTTTCATGCAAATCCGTGCAGTTTCAAAGAATTCGGAGGTTTCAGCTGATTTTCAGCTTCAATGACTGTACTATTTTTATATGTTTCACATTTGTCTTTCTTGAATTGGTCCGAGAAATAAATTAAGTCACTGTTTGTCTCATATAAGTAAATCTATCGAATTCATGTTGACTATAAACCTTTGGTGGAACAGAGTCCCAACCGTCCATGTTTATTCATGCTTCGACTTAAGTGTTCGATTACGAGAGGCCGTAAAGAGCGTGTTTTCCGTGCGAAATATCGCTCGTGTTTCTTGCAAATACTTCAAACTTAATCACGCAACGTCGACGCACGCCGCAGGACCGTAATCGTAAATTTTAAAATCACCTACTGGATAGATGACACCGTTCTTTAATGCAGCTTGTTTGACTGCATTAATTTAGCCTAAAATAAATTAAACATAAATGAAGAAAAAAGTTTTATAATATTGTGGAATTTTAACACAACTTGGCAACAGAGTCGAATCATTTGATCTAATTCTAAGACAAATGACTAGCGCACGCTAAACTTTTATTTGTATGGTTCTTGGTGGTTCTTTTCAGATATACTTTGGAGTATGGGTGACTGTATGTGTGACTGCGTCCTGGGTGGGAGCAACGCACTGTATAAAGTACCTGTATCTAAGGAGACCGAAAGACGTAGAGGCAAACGTGGACCCTGTGCTGGTGCCACACGACACGAGCGACTTCAACATGACCCTTGTCCACTCACTTTACGTAAGCACAATCCTTCCATGAAAAGTTTTTTAACTATGTTTTGAAAACACATTTTTCGTCCGTTCGCATTGTATTTATCCTCACAGCTCCTTGCTAGACTTTGTCATCGTGAATGTCGCATAAAAGACATATTTCCCTTGACCAGCGCAACTAATATTTTGTCGCACCCTCATTCGTCCCCCTTTCGTCATGTCCTGACGCTATTTTTCTCCGCAGACTGCCTCTTATCAGGCACCATTCTTCACGACCTGGTTCGTGACCAACTGGACCATGCTGTTCTTTCCCCTGTACTTCCTCACCCGGCTGAGCAACAGGAGATGCGAATCCATCTCGGACATCCTATCGGAAAGTATCCGGGACTTCAGGGACAAAGGATTCACCGCAGGTATAGCCGCAGTTACAGGGTGGATGGTGTCAACAAGTCTGTTTAGACTTTAGACGATTTTTATGCTTCTACCTCTTCTACTGTAATTATTTTATGTTCCTCTTGTTAATGCCACTAATAATTAAGTGATTCTTCGATGTTGACTTAAAAGTTTGAATATTCGAAGCTCTTTCAAGGCATTGGTACACCAGACACCTTTTAACTCGACCGAATTTAGTGTTTTATACCGATCTTCCGTTTACACCCTCTACGGGATGGAGGCAAAATCCACGAATTGGGATCTCGAACGTCGCGACTCGTAAAACTCCTTATGGAAATCAATAACACCCTTATAGTACATCTCGTACCCGTTGAGGTGAAGTTTGCGAGATTGTGGAATTTATTCTCTGATTTATTACCTGTTATTTATTATTTCGACGTGTGAAATCAATTATCAATCAGTAATTAAAGAAAATAGAGACGTTTTCCTCAAGGTCATGAGGTGTATCCCCACGTTGGGCGCCAAATTCAGTGCATTACACATCCTATTAGGAGTTTCCGATAATAAGATTCATATTTCCGTTCCAGTACGGTTCATGACGCGCTGCAGCCTATTTTGCATTCTCTGGGTAGGCACCAACTACATGTACATAATGTCCCTGAGGATACTATTAGCTACCGACGTGATGGCTCTCTTCGCGACCAACGTATCTTTCGTCTACCTCCTCTCCTGGGTCATCCTGCACGAGCAGTTCGTGGGTATCCGAGTAAGTCGAAATTGCAAGGCCTAGTCCAGATCTACAAACAGTTTTCGCGTACAAATATTTTGAAACAAACGAAAACTACGTAGATCCGGACCAGTTGCGAGTATAAAAGAGACTAGGTGAAAATCCTTCCCAGATAATGGCTGTGATAATCTGCGACACCGGCGTCGCCCTGCTGGCGTACATGGACGGCATCACCGGGAGCCCCACGTTGGGCGGCGTCGTCTTGGCCACCTCCGCCGCCGCCGGCTCGGCCGTGTACAAGGTCCTGTTCAAGAAGGTCATCGGGGAGTCGACGTACGGGCAGGTTGCCCTGTTCTTTTCTCTTATAGGGATGCTGAACGCGGCCTTTCTCTGGCCGTTGAGTCTGGGGCTCTTCCTCATGGGCGTGGAGACGTTGCACTGGGATAAGCTGCCCTGGCCCGCGCTGCTCACAGCCAGCAGCCTTTCTCTAGGTAAGCACTAGGGATTTGACGCCATTTTGAGGTTGGAATTGTAGCAAGGAATGTCGTTAAGTATCGGGAAAAAGTTAATGATAGTCCAACCAAATTACACTTGGACAAAAAAAAATGTTACCTGGACTTTTATATGTGGAAATGGTAAAAGGGCTTATAATAAACTTAAAAAAACTAAATGTGTGAGCAGGTGCGGCGGAGGGTTGGTTTGGGGGTGGAAAAGTTATGAAAAATTGTATCATTGGGATTTCTGGCGAAAGTTGACGTCAGACAAAAAAGTATCCAATACAAAAGGCGTAGATCATGCAAAAATCTACAACTTTTGTAGAGGTAACTTTTTAACATAACCTCAAAATTTCAGAGAAAAATGCGAAAAACAGTTTTTTTTCTGGTTTTTCGTTTTTTATTTCTCATTTCCTCAAAAATAATTTAATTTTGACGAAACTTGGTGAAAATATACCTTTCTCTATCTTAAATAACCTCAAATTTTTTTAGATAAAAAAAATCTAGAAATTTCTGATATTAATTTTTTTCGGCCTGAAACACTTTTTTTAAAGAAAAATTCTACTTAAAAAAATCATCGTACAAAGTTCTGCCGGTAATCATTTTTTTCGTTTTAACATATACTTTTTGGTGAAATAAAAAAATCTGTAATGTCGGTTCAAAAACATACTCAAAAATGCAAAAAAGATAAAAAATGACTTGTAACAATAAATTTTTCAGTTATTGTTGATAATTTGTTTAAATTAAAAAATATTCAAAAACTGATTACACCATTCAATTCTACGGAAAAAAATTTAAAAAAAACTGTGTCTCATTGTCTGACCCAAAAATGTTTGTATATTGCTATAAACATTTAAGTCGAATTACAAATGCTCAAATAATAAATTATCTCTGGACGATTTGAGATTTCAGCAATACAAAGTATTACTGCAAAGTTTACTGTTGACACGAAATCCGAAAACCTGAAATTTTGCAAAATCGTTTTATTTTTTTCTGGCTTTATTTGAAAACGAATTTTAAATAATTTGCATATTTACATTGCCACTTTTTTCGCTCTATCCAATGGCATCAACATTTTTGCAAACCGACGTTTCGTCTTCGAGGTTCCATCATCAGATTAATTTTTTTAAATATATCGCTGCAATTTTTATGACAAAATCTAGTCACTTTTAATTCTGTATTAGATGATATTACTATTGTAATTGCTTAAAAAGGTTTTTAGCTATCATTAACAATTTTTCCTGAGTACGACTCTGAACGCTTTCAAAATACCTGTATCTATTGGAAGAGAGCGAGAGAGAGGAGAGAATAAAAGTCAATACAGCACAAAATGCCAAACAATTTTTTTTAATCCATAATTTAAAAAGCTGTAAAAAAAATAATACGAATTTATGAAATATTTTATTATTTCTAATTAGTATTGCCAATAGTAGTAAAAAATTGTTGGATATTTTGTACGGTATTGACTTTTATACTGTTATGACTTCATCCAATAGATATTTTGAAAGCGTTCAGAGCCGTACTCAGGAAAAAAATTAAATTATAGCAAAATCAAGCTAAAAACTTTTTAAGCGATTACAATAGTAATATCCTCTAATTCAGAATTAAAAATGACTTTAGATTTAGTCATAAAAAAAGCAGCGACGTATTTAAAAAAAATTAACCCGATGATGGCCCCTCGAAGACGAAACGTCGGATTGCAAAAATGTTGACGCCATTGTATAGAGTGAAAAAAGTGGCATTGTAAGTATGTAATTTATTTTAAAATTCGTTTTCAAATAGTCAGAAAAAATTAAACAATTTTGCAAAATTTCGGGTTTTTCCGGATATCTCCGGAACTACCCGGAATTTTAAAACTTTCTAAACAGCATATTGTTAGGTATAAAAAAACACAACTTTTTTCTAATCTGGGCCACCCCGTATCTCTTACCGTTTCTTAAATCCTAATGCTATCCCATCCTTATCTTGGACACACTGTATATTATCTATGAATTCATCAAACTTTAAAAAACAATAAGTACACTAATTATTGATCCTACGGAAAAAAAATTATTATTTATTTTATTTATTCACTATTCGACTTATGTTTATAGCAGTACTGTACAAAAATAGTTTTGGGTCAAACAATGAGACAGTTTTTTTGTATTTTTTTCGTACAATTGAATGGTGTAATCAGTTTTTGATTTTTTTTAAATTTAAACAAATTATCAACAATTACTGAAAAATTCATTGCTGCAAGTAATTTTTTACATTTTTTCATTTTGAAATGTGATTACAATTTTTTTTTATTTCACCAAAAAGTATATGTCAAAACGAAAAAAATTATTACCGGTAGAACTGTACGATGATTTTTTTAAGTAGAATTTTTCTTTGAAAAAAAAAGTGTTTCAGCCCGAAAAAAACGAATAACTCAGAAACTTCTTGATTTTTTTATCTAAAAAAATTTGAGGTTATTTAAGACAAACAAAGGTATACTTTCACCAAGTTTCGTCAAAATTAAATTATTTTTGCGGAAATGAGAAATAAAAAAAGAAAAATCAGAAAAAAAAACTGTTTTTCGCATTTTTCTCGGAAATTTTGAGGTTATGTTAAAAAATGACTTCTACAAAAGTTGTAGGTTTTGCATGATCTACGACTTTTGTATTAGATACTTTTTTGTCTGACGTCAACTTTCGCCAGAAATCCCAATGATACAATTCTTCATAACTTTTCCACTCCCCAAAACAACCCTCCGCCGCCCCTGCTCAAGTATTTATTTTTTTTTTCGTTTATTTTTTTTACCCTCTAAATGAGTTATTTTGATCGGTCTATGGTCTATGATGCTGTTATTATACTTGAGCTCACCTGACTCGGACAAATCACTTTTTTCGAAAACTTTAACGCATGCATTAGTTTGCAAACTGAGAGCAATAAAATCCGAGTTTAAATGTTTGCCTTTTGGATTAAAAAACGTCCCGATGGCGCTACGACGAAAGCTGTCAATAGCTTAAAATTTATGTGTTTACATTTTATACATTAGTAAATGTGGTGTCTTCCATTCTGTTTCAGTTGCCAATTTATTGGGCAATTTCAGCGTTGCCCTAACTTACGACTTATTTATTACATTAGGGCTTATAACAGCCGTTCCTGTATCAGCTGGTAAGTGTTTTTAGTTTTTTTTAAAGACTTTATACAGTGAAATGAAAGAAATTAATTTTTAAAGATCATCACGCACAGAGATTAGTTGTACATTTACGACTACTAGGGTTGAACTTAAAAGTTGTGTTACAATGATCAGAAAAATTTAAAAAGTTCAAATGAAAAGTATTGTTTTGTGACTACAGTAAGGTCAAAATTTGACGCACGGTACTTCAGAAACAAGAGACAGTAAGCCCATGGATTATAAGGAAAAAATCGAATTAATTTTCTATTTTCTTTTAATCAATAATACACTTATAGTTTAACTCAAATGACTAAACAATCGTACTATTATTTTTACGTACCTTATCTATAATTTAACCTATGTTTCCAATCGATTTCATTTAGATCGGACGATTGTAACGCTTCCAAACAATTTTCGTCCGATTTTATATAAGTCTAATATCAATCTTTATTGTTTAGCATTGGACGTAGTGTTGTATGGCGCCAACTTCGAAGGGATGAAACTAGCAGGGATGATCCTCATAGCCGTGGGCTTCTTCCTAGTGATGTTTCCCGACAATTGGCCGGATTACATTACTAGATTACTAAGGTAAGAAACGACCTACCCTATTTGTAACTTTAATTCCTTGCGCGAACCGAAACAGTAACATTTGTACGTAACATCACTAACTAAACAACCAAAATGCATCGATTGAAAACACTACGAACTATTCTGAACCTCACTGCACAACCAGTCGAACCCGTCGAACAACCCGGTGCCCTGTAAGGCGCAAACGCCCTGTACATGCCACTTGCGGTCCCTGATCTCGTGCAGCGCGAGCCTGTGTGCCATTTCGGTGGGAGTCATCGCCACGGGCACATCCTGTTTGTTGGCAAGGACCAGCAACGCGGCGCGTTGCAGATCGAATTCGAACAGCAATTTCTTTAGCTCGGCCGAGGCCTCGTCCATCCTGTCGCGGTCGCTCGAGTCTATGACGAATATCAGGCCGTTGGTGTTGAGGAAGTAGTGCCTCCAGAGGCGCCGCAGCTTGTCCTGACCGCCGACGTCCCACACTGTGAAGTTGACGTTTTTGTAGTCGACGGTTTCTACGTTGAAGCCCACGGTGGGGATAGTTCGGACCACTTCCCCTAAAAAAAGAACGCAGAATAGATTTTGCTAAAGTGAGAATGAAACATTACTGAAAATTGTTGTAGGAATAATTCAGCAGAATGTGCCTTACCTACCCAATTTGATTTTGTACAAAATTGTCGTCTTTCCTGCACCATCAAGCCCTACCATTAATATCCTGACGTTTTTCTTGCCCCAGTATCTATTTATTACGTAAGAAATGAGTAAACCCATCTGGTTTGAGAGAAAAACGTGTTACAAATGTCATAACGATATGTCAGAGTTAGTTGACGCGAAATTTCTTTCCAGTCTTGACAACTGAACTTGTTTAATAGCAAATGTTACTGTTTCCTGTGTCAGTCGAAGCCTTTGTTTTTAAGGTGATCTGGTATTTTTATTACTCGGCGACTGTGTTAGGATTAAACTTTTACTTCTGCTTATTAGTTTTTAAATATGGCGAATATGCCGCTTTAAGCAACGTTTTGGTTTTGCAGAAAATCGAGTCGAATCTTCACAGGGAAGGTTTGTTTTTAAAGCTAAAGCCGGCCCTGTATTAATTTGCTAATGCTACAGCCATTTTTTTTACTTTTTTTTAATGATCCACAATATTTTTAATAATATTTTTTGGTCAAAACCTACTTCGTGTAGGAAACTTGAGTAGGCTAGCAGCAATTGTATTTTTTAATGATAATCCCCAGAATGTAAACACATTTTAGTAGAAATTGTATCGACTTAAATCTATTATTTCTGTTACATTTTTTCAATAAAAGCCAGTCGATGCGATTTTTGTAGAGAAATTTGAAAAATAAGCCTACTGTAAAATTATAAAGTAGCTCACTGTTATATTCTAAGAATTTGTATTACTTTGCATATAGCATGCTTTCACGATAATTAACACAGTAAAGGCTTCTTATAACACGAAGAATATCAGAAAAAATTGCTGAAATACACGGATTTTAATATTTTTAAGGTTTTATATTGCTTGAGCAAAAAAGTATGAACCAGGAATCAAATTTCTGGCATTTATTCTTGATAAATAACACTGCTGTCCTAAACTTGTTCAGTTTAAAACTTTCCAGATAGATGTTTCGAAATAAATGACTATTAAATCCTAAAAATAGTTATTTTTTTAAAAAACACTCGCAAAGTTTATTGTGCTGCTTTTTGAAAATTGTTTGAATCATAAAAGTGTACTAAATATCCTTCGGAAAGTTTTTTTGACACACAACGATATTTTACGAACATTAATATTATCTCCTTTGGTTTTCGAGCTGTCACATCTGAGAGTTATAAACGGAACACCCTGTACAGCACAAAGAAAGTTTTTTCTGATTTCCCACGATTTTTTTCTTTTGAAATTTATTCCTCACTGTGCTGCCGTTTTTCCAGTACGTCACAACTTGTACTGTTAAATACCAATACTGCATTGTCCGATATTCAAGTTGCTAGTTTATTTTGTAATCTGACCGACTTATTGGCTTTGTGTACCTTGTTGCAGAAATATCATTATGTTGAGCCACAGCGCGAGGTAAGGACCCATTTTTCTAATACAAACCCTTACTAATATCAGTGTTTTGTTGCATGGTTTATTGTCGTACCTATACTTTTCCGAAAACTTATACATTATTGAGATCTCTTGTTGCTTGATCTTTGATCTACATGAACAAACCACATGACCCACACTGTTACAGAGTCTAGTTACGTGTACATTTTAGAGAGTGAAATACGTTTAGAAACATGTTTTTTTTTTTGGTAGCCCCCAGTAGGTTTTGCGGATTTGTTAGACTTTGTAGATTGACGAAGATTTACTGATTATCACAATTACACTAGTTTCGTTGTCAGTCAGTTAACTTTTTTATTTGTCGTTTGTTAAGTACTCAAGTCGTAGAGCTTTTTGAGGATTGATTTTTTGAATAGAATACAAAAATTTCAATGAACTACACCGTTTCTGTAGACCTAGTTGTCGATCATGGAAGTAATTTTTATTTTCTTAATTTTTATAGTATGCCGACCCCAAACAGGGGCAAAAAACGTGAATTAATGTATGTATGCGTAGTGTGCTGCGTCGTACTTCTTATGCTGTACAAAATAAGATAGAACTAGTCAATTATTGTATTTTATGTAGACATAGTTTGTAAGAATCCCCTATTAGATGACAATAAATTTTTATATTCTTTTTTTCTTTTAGTTTGTATATAATAAAAGTGTTCCCATAGCGATGACTTGCAATTCTTGTCATTTTTGTCTCACCACACACTGATACACCTCACTTATACGTATTGTAGATTTGATATTGAGCTTCCAAAACGCCCACCATAACAACTTCTAGACAGACATATTTTTTTTACGAGATTCGTATGGCGTTTTGGAAGCTCGGCCTTTGTCTCAGTGCTTTGAATTATGTCGGTGAATGTCCACCAGAAGGTAGGTTTGGGTTGCATGTTTTTTCACGTCACAGTCATCATCAAATACTTCTAAATCTGACCGTTCCTAGAATCTAGCGAGAATGGATTTCAAAAGCGATCTCATAAGGTCAATGTTACTTTGTCTGGTTTTAATTTCAAAGATAAGCAGATTTTTTAAAATTGTCACAAAAAGGGCTTATTCGTGTTGTTGACAATCGAAAATCTTGATGAAATAAAAAAAAAGTGAGCTATCAAAGAAATATACAGTGTGTTACGTTTTTATTTATGAAAAAACTGAGCGGTGAGTCCCCCTGGAAAATAGTTGCGTTTTAGATATACAGGGTGTTGACGTTGTTACTTTGAAGAGTAGATCAAGGCGGATCTATCGAAATATCCCGCTTCTTGAATGTAAGAGGGGGCAAGCTAACTTTTGCTGAAATTCGTATAATAAAATTGCAAAAAATTTAAAAAAGTACCTATTCTATCTGAGTTTTTTTACTTATATCTTGGAGCATTTTGGAAGAATATTGAAGAGGAAAATAAGTTTTAGAATTGAATTTTTCACAATATACTGTAAGTTAAAAATGTTTAAAATTACCGATGTTGCGAAATATCAATAAATGATGAAAAAAGGCAAAATAATCAAGTTTTTTGGATAATTTTGGTAAAAAAAACTTTAGAGTATAATAAAACAACACACCAAATTTCATTAAAATCGGTTTGATAGTTTTCGCAAAATAATTTTTTGAAAAAACGAATTTTCAAAATGTTACACAGCCTCAAATAAAGCATTTCGATACATGAAAATTTTTTTACATAGAAAAGACCGCTCAACCTCTCAAATGGTTTCTGAAAAATTGGAATCGGTTAATTAGAACGGCCACAGTAAATTTTTAAAGTTAACACACTTTTTTTTAATTTTTAAACAATTGTATTACATTTATCAATTTGCAATGTAGTTTTTTTCAAAAATTATAATTCTAAAGTACTCGGAAAGACGCTTCTTTAGAAAAAAAAAGTTAAATTCCGTTTATTGGTTCTCGAGATATAAGCGGTCAAAGTTTATTATTTATGCATTAAACATACTGTATCTTTTACTCTACGCTATTGCATTTGTTTCAATGAAAAAAATTTGTTTACGAATATATTTCAACACTCTGAATATGAATGTATTATAATTATTACAATTATTTAAATAATTTTTGTTTAAACAAATTAAATTTATGTGGAAATTAATTTTTTTGTTAAATACAGATAAAATTAAGAAAAAATAGTACTTTAAAATCATAATTTTTGAAAAAAACTAAATTGCAAATTGATAAATGTAATCTAATTGTTTAAAAATAAAAAAAGGGTGTTAATTTTAAAAATTTACTGAGGCCGTCCTAATCAACCGATTTCAGTTTTTCAAAAACCCTTTGAAATGTTGAGGGGTCTTTTCTATGTGAAAAAATTTTCAAGTATCTAGATGCTTTATTTGAGGCTGTGCAACATTTTGAAAATTCGAAAATTTATTTTCAAAATTATTCTCAAAAAATTATCTTGCGAAAACTATCTAACCGATTTTAATAAAATTTGGTAAATGCTTTATATTCGCAAAATTGTTTATTTTTAAACAAGAATCGAATTGATCGCCCCCTCCCTCAGTTTTTTTATGATAAAAACGGTTTACCTTGTATGATGAATAATTTCTATCAGCAGCAATACAATTATAAGTACTTTATTAAGAAAAATAGTGCTTACTTTTTGTGATATACTATAATCATTTATTTTTTAAATTTTCTTTTAACGGCACGCTTTGACGTAATAACTAAACAGTGTGTACAGGGTGTTTTAGAGAAAGGAGAGATACGGAAAATTATAACAGTATTAGCTGTAAAACATAGTGAAACAGAAAAAAGTAAGATTCGGGATCTAAAACATCCTGTACGGCTCCAGTAGACTCATCTTGTTCACTGTAACCGTTTGTTGTCGCGTGTATGTGGATGTTTGTTGGTCTGGTGGGTGAATTTTGTGGTACCCGAATCGAAATCTCGGTACCGCCACCCCTCCCCCCACCAAAGACCGTCTTTCTGCAAGCGAGAGGATCCGCAGCCGCCCACGAACTCTTAACGCCGTCGCGGCGCAGGTTGTGAATAATGTGAGTGTTCTACTTTCCCGTTCTTTCTTGTACTTTTGTTTGTGTCTAGGCGTAGTTAGAGTTTTTGCTCGCAGGAACATGTTTTACACGATTTTGCACGAGGGATGTACGATTCTCTTTGTTCGGTGAGGTACATGGCAGCAAAAATTTAAACTGGCCACCTGGTGGTGCCTGTTTCTGTGATGATCGGTATTCCTGCTATTTGCCTTGCCTGACTGTTCTGTTCTCTGCACTTGCGCACGATTTTGTTAGTTTCTTCCGTACTTAGAACGATTGAGATGAAAACAATTGGACAAATTAATTGTCTGGTATAGCGGAAAATGTCAAGAACTTCACAAAATTTTTGCCTACGCCCTTATTTTCGGGGTTTCTGAACGCGAAGTTAGTTTTGTGCGATTAAATATAGTTTTCGGGAGAAAATGTATGGAATTGTAACCTCTAAACTTCACACAACACTCGAATTATAAGTATTTAGAGCACATTAAAGTAAAATACATTAAATAAACTTATTTTCCTTTAAATTTCTGAAATATACTGTGGTAGTAACATGTTTCAGTTTAAATTTCGCTCTAATTTACGTAGTTCGTCCTAGAAGAAGAAGAGGAGCAGTTTAGAGGTTATGTAAAATGGATGCGAGAAGAAGCGTTGTTATGCTTTGTATGACACTACATATGCTAAAATCATTAATTTCAGTAATTGACTAAGAACTTTTGAATCTTGCATAGTATCGTACAGAAACTGCAACAAAAATTGCTCATAGACTTCGAAAATAGGGGAGTAGGAATTGGTGAGGTTTTGGGCGTTTGTCGCTATATTAAATGATTGCCAACACTGTTTTAAAAGAAATGCCATCCAAATAAGCGGATCATGGAATCAGTATATTATTACAACCCTACGAAGACCTGAGACACTAAAGGGATTGCACTTGAGGGGAAATTTAATATTTTATTTTGTTTTTCTTAGATAAATAAGACTTTTGGAATAAAAATAAACCCATCCTGTAAATACAGAGACAAGTTAAAATTTTATTTATTTCTCTTTACTTTGATTACCCTCTTTATTCTGTCTATACCACCTCGTCTTCTTGCTGTTCAACTGCTCATATCTGTTGCTTTTCACTCTTTTTTCACAAACGTAAAAAAAACACTTTTGCATGACGAATTATTATTATTCGGATCTATTTTTTTAAAAACTACAAAAAATGGACAATTTTCTTTCTGGGAAGACCTGTTTCGTAAAAGATTTTAAGCTATTTCTTTTGAAAAGCTTAAAAAGAACAATTTCCCGTAGATATACTCACAAAAATTAATTTTCAACGGGTCCTAATTGATTTTCAAACGAGAGTGACTCATTTCCATTTTGTGTTGAAACAGGTGGAGCAGAAGAAGCAGGCACGGCTCCCAGGGCTCAAATCGGAACAACGTGGTGGACTATCGCACCGGCTACATCCGTTCCCACCTCCGGTCACCTTCCGGGAGGGTCCGGTGACCTAGCCAGAGTTCACAAGGTGATCCAATGAAGGAAATTCTTCTCACGGCCCTGTGAACTAGTAGAACTAGATTTAGGTTCACTGGATTTAGTGATTCGTAAGGAAATAACTCTTAGGGACCGTCGGGGTGATACGCAGGTCTCGACAGGGGCTTCACGGCAATGCCGGTTTCTAAGAAGTATTCGTTTGTTGTATATTGGCCTTGGGGGTCAATTTCAAAATTGTCCTCAAAGCTCGTAGCCTAACTTAACTAGAGTATATATGTTACGAGTTATTTACTATCAGATAATCCGAGGATCGATTTTTAACTTAATTACTTCCTCTGGCGATGCCCGAATGAAGTTCGAAGTCTGTTTTGACCTGCCGATCTCCACCGACGATGTAAAGAAAAATTATTTAGGTGGATCAACTATCGTATCCAAGAACACCAATAACTTAGACTTTGTATATTGTCGAATCATAGAGATTTAGGTACTAGTTACGTTTATATACATATATATACAACCAACACATCCGGGAAAGTTTTGAAGCATAGACTTTTAAGAAAGTTACCTTCTCTATGTTAAAAAATTATGTGTTGTACGATCTACTGATTCGATTATTTGTTTTTAATGTTACATTAAAAAACATAAAATATATCGACGTACTGAAACTTTTATAAGCAAATATTTTGGGAACATTAAAATTATTTCGAGCTCAAATAGTTTTTGTACAGTGGACATTAGCAGCGCGTTTTGGAAAATTCCTTCCGGGTCCATATTTTTATCACATATACGTGTATTATTGGTTCTAGTTTCTCCTTAGTTGGTTCTTAAGACTGTGCCAATCACTGTCTTTTGTATTGGAAGTAGTTAAAATTGTTTGTGTTTAAAAATCGGTTGGGGAATGTAATTATCAAATCCAGAAGTGTTCTGTAATAGAAACAGTGCTATCAAAAGTGACATTGTAAAATTTGTAGATAAATAAAAAGTTAAACATCTACAGTTTGTTTTCTTCCCTTGTTCCGTAATTTATCAATTTGCAATTGTATTAGTTCGACAAAAATTGCTTAAAAAAGATATAATAGTTTTGCCAATGTTTACCAACAATAATTAATCGATTTCGCATTATTTTGTAAATTTTTATAACAATATAAATAAGTACGTCGATTAAGGAATAGAATATGACATCGTCATTTAAAAATATTCACGACTCGAAATCTTAACATTTGACGCAAAAACAGAATTTTAAATAGAAAACTTTTTTTAAATTTTTTTGCACCCAGTGAGTTGGAATACCATATCAGAGAACACTGATATAGTGTTCTCTGACCATATTTCAAAATTAACATGCTGCGCCATCTATCGGTCGAAAGTTACAATAAATTTAGAATTTCAGACTTGCCATAAATAAATTGTATCTACAACAAATAGGTGTCACTACCTATGACACACTTGACAGATAAATACAGACAAAAGAAACAAGTGCGGTGCTGTGTTTTTACATGTCATTATCGTTACATTTCGATTCAGAAACAAATAAAAATTGAAAGAATCGACCGGCACCTTCGTTGTAAAGCTTCTCTAGTCAATTTCCAGTCAAATTAATTCAGTGGAACAGTTAAAATGCACATCAGGTTATTTTTGTGGATATTTTCGATAATTTCAACGACATTCGCTCACGAAGACGATGTTCACACGATAAAGTATAACGCGGACAACTTTTCCGAGGAAGTAGGGAAAAAACATCATTTTATAATGTTCTACGCCCCTTGGTAACAACCAAAGGTAACGTAGAAAAAAACTATTCTTATTGTAATTGAATTGTAGGTGTGGTCACTGCCAGAGACTGGCCCCGACATGGGAGCAACTAGCCGAAATGCTAAACGAAGAAGACAGTGACATAAAAATAGCCAAAGTCGATTGCACCGCTGAGAGCAAGGTCTGCTCCGATCAAGACGTTACTGGCTATCCCACGCTCAAGTTCTTCAAAGTGGGCGATAACGAAGGGGTTAAGTTCAGGGGCACAAGGGACTTGCCGTCTCTTACGACTTTCATCAACGAGCAGTTGCGTGAGGTACGTCTCTCGTTTGACACGGCTAGAAACAACTTGTTTGTAGGTACACCAGAGAATGCTGAGTAGCGATTTTGAATATATTTGCGTGTAGGTAAAAAAACGGTGGGTCCTTGAAAAATTATTCCTTGAATGCCAAATCGTAATTTTTTCTTGTTTTCTAACTGTCCAACTATTAAACGAAATGAGTTTTGCTCCTCATACACTTTATTTGCAGCACTAATCGTTTTTATATTATTTTTTAAATGTTATTAACATTGGCACGAAACAAGAACATGCAGTTCGTAACACCACAACTTTCAGCCACCAAAATCACCTGATCTGAGTCAGGCGGATTTAAAAGCTTTTTTTTTGTCTCTTAAATTTCTGTTGATAATCGTGAATTTTTACACAGGGCGATGAAGAGATTAACGAAGTTAACATTCCTCAACCGGTGAGTGGTCTTATTGAGCTTACCGAAGACAACTTTGACAAACACACAGAGACGGGGAAGCACTTTATAAAGTTTTACGCTCCTTGGTGCGGACACTGTCAGGTGAACTTCCCTGACGGTTCGTTGTGTTTTATCTAATTCGCTTTGATCTTTTAGAAACTGGCCCCTACTTGGGAACAACTGGCCAAGACTTTGGAGTTTGAGACGGACGTCAGCATCGGTAAGCTGGATTGCACCCAGTTTAGATCCATTTGCAACAGTTTTGAGGTTAAGGGCTACCCGACACTGTTATGGATCGAAAACGGTAAAAAGGTAAGCATCACATTGATACTTTAACATGTCATGTCTAATGAAATTTTTTTATTTTGTTTCGTGGTAATAGGTGGACAAATACCAGGGGGACAGAAGCCACGACGACCTCAAACAGTACGTCAACAAGATGCTGGGTTCGAACAAGGAGAGCCAAGAGGAGGGCGATCGCGGCACCGAAACGTCCGGCCCCGTGGGTGAACTGACGGGCGACAATTTCAAAGAGGGCATTCAGGGTGGGTTGACCTTCGTCAAGTTCTACGCCCCGTGGTGTGGGCACTGCAAACGTCTCTCTCCGACTTGGGACAGTCTGCGTGAGAAGTTTTCGACCAAGGCGGGGGTCGATATAGTAAAAGTCGACTGTACGCTGGACGTCAACAAACAGCTGTGCAACGACGAGGAGGTGGAGGGTTTCCCGTCCATATTCCTGTATAAGAGCGGAGAGAAGATCTCTGAGTATAGCGGTAGTAGGTCCTTGGACGACCTGTACGATTTTGTCGTCAAGCATTTGGGCCATGATGAGTTGTAACTGTTTAGTTTGTAATTGTGTTTTCCGGAGTTTTTTTTGCGTTTTTCCAAGGCTGTTGGTTTTTTGGTCGTTTTTTTGTTTTTGGGTTTTGTACGAGATTTGTTCGAAGTGTTACATTTTTTTTGGAAAGTTATGGCCTTAAAGTTTGATTTGATAATCTTCCCCTTTATTTTAATGACATACTTAGGTGAATTTTGTATTGATTTTTGAAGATTTTTAAATAAATATTGCTCAACCAAACGGATTTTTAATTAAAAGAATTGTTTAAAAAAATTTATAAAACTAATTATTCTACGAACTACAAATTTTATCCAAAATTGAATTACAATAATAACAATTTTGTTGGTGAATACAAAGTAATTGTTTAAGTAGGCATTGAATAATAATGTCGTTTATGATATATTGTATACTTTACGGCGGTAGGTACAATATAATGATTTATGGCAGTAGGTATTGAGTAGCAATGACATGACACATACTTTATAGGTTACTTCTCACAGAGCGACCTTCTGCAGTAGGTACAAAATAACGTTTTATGGCAGTAGGTATTAAGTAGCAATGACATGACATATACTTTATAGGTTACTTCTCAGAAAGCGACCTACTGCAGTAGGTATAAAGTAATGCTTTATGCCGGTAGGCACTGAATGGCAATGAAATGACATATTTTTAAGATTGCCATTCCCTCACAAGTGTGCCCTAATATCAAAGACAGTAGCTGCAAACGTGAATTCATTAATTGATAAACGCGCTAAAAAGAGATACAATGATGGTACAAAATCATAGTATCAATCTATCACAGACAATCGTTCCAATATTTTACGTGTATTAGAGTGAAAGAAAATGGTGAACGTTTGTTGGGTATTAGTTTCAGACTGTAGTTTGACTACCGCAGTTAAAACAAAATAGAAGTGACACTCAGATTAAAAGTTTGACAGTTATTTTAATCGCGTCTCCGTACTAACTGTTGTTTATATATTCTGAGCGTTAAAATACCGATTTTTTGGCATATTATATAGAAATTCTTATAATTTTTGTTTATTTACTTCGAATAGGTAACTAAATGTAATGATATAGGCAACCAGTAACAACATTTGGGAGATCAGATTTGGGAATTGTCAAGATGACATTTTAATTAAATGAAAACAGTGACTAATTTGACTAGGATTTTTCGTTTTTGTTCATACGAATATTTATTGTAATGCAATGGAAAAGATACAGCGGTTTTAGTGTATACCATAGATAATTTAACCATAACCATACGGAGTGTATACTTTATAGGTTACTCCTCACAGACTGACAGTAGGTACAAAATAATACTTTATGTTGGTAGGCATCGAGAGGTTTGTAGGTTATATTTCACAGAGCGACCTACGCCGGTAGACACAAAGTAATACTGTGTGTCAGTAGGCTTTGAGTAGCTATGACATTTAAGATTGGATTTATTTTAAATCATTCCAAAATTTCACAAAGCTTTATGTATATTTTGGTCGTTCTGAAAGCTATCGAGTTGGGACTTGGCATGTGGACCATTCCAGAGGAATCTAACAAACCCTATTTATACTTTACAATTCGTGATTATTGAAATGTAAGCCACTGATTTTGAACGTTATTTTAAGAATGCTCCTACACCACAACTTTAAAGTTACAATATTTTTTAATCATTTTCGGCTTTCGATTAATATTTAACTCGTCTCTTGTGCAGATTCTTTCCTCTCTTTAAAAGCTGAAACGGAAAAATTATTTCACGTCGTGGTTACAATTTTAAGACGAAATAAAACAAAAGATTCTATAAATAGTTTACTCAATGAACATGTACACCTTTAACAAAGTTCTAACCCTTGGTTTTTACATAACCTAAAACTAAATGTGTTTCACGAACTGCGAAGTGTGAAAAAAAACTACCGGAGACAAAATGCCTATAAAAAAAGAAATTTAGAATTTAATACACTAATAAATACAAAAAGTGAAGGAACGTGATGAAAAAAGTCTTATCAACCTGACCTAATTCGTTACATTAATAAACTCGGAAGTATCCTAACGCCCTCACAATTCGTCGTGCAGTTCGTCGCGTATATCGGCCGGCGCTTCCCGGCAGGCCGCGGGAGTGACGAAAGTGAACAGGTACTCGCACCGGTTCGGCTCCGACACGCTAGTCAGTTTATTCTCACTGCCGCAGTCGATCCGCACCTGTGTGGACCTCTGCGGGCCGTTCCAGCACGACTGGCCCTTGTCGTACACCATGACCGAGTACAGGTCATCCTCGGGACCGGCCCATCGACCCCACGTCCCCAGCCGGGTCTCCGTAGAGGTAGATTTCGGCAGCTGGGACGTTTTGTCGAACGGACATAGCTTGTACACGTACTCGTGGTCTTCGAAGGTGAAACACTCGCCTTGAAGGGTGGCAAATTCCTCCTCGGGCCCGAAATCTTTGTTAAGGTAGTTCTGGATGGCTTCTATCTCGGATTGGATGCTGCGGACCTGCCTGTCTGCCGCGCTGTGTTCGTCTCGGGCGAATTTGGCACGTTCGACGATTTTCTGGGTTTCATCGTCGTACACGACGGTGGTCGGTTCCTCGTGGTGTTCTTCTTCCTGGGCTTCCGGTTCTTGGTCGTCTTCTTCTTCTTCGTCATCTTCGTGTGCTGCAAAAAGACAGTGTTTACAAAATTACTCTGGAAATATGAACATATCTGAAATAACACTAAAAATGTTTATGAGACAATAATTGTTAAAATATGGCTAATGATTAAGATAAGTTTTAAAATAATTGCTCCAAGCATTTAACCAACACTCGCAATCTCGACTAGAGATAAAATTATCTTATATTTGTATACCAATTATGCTCAAAGATAAGATGCTTGAACAATCTAATAAGTAAACATACCTTCCTCGTCGTGCTCATCGCTCTCTTGCATATCATCAGCCTCAGTCTGTGCTTCTTCCTCGTTCTCACTAGGTGGCGCTTGGAACGCCCCGGCATCTCTCATCAAGTACGTTTTGACATCTCGCCAGCAAATGCTAATGAAATTCTCCAGATCCACAGAATCTTGATTGAATAAAAAGAATTTTGCTTCCTCCTCGGAAACTACAAAAAGCAAATTTGAACCAGCATTTCAAATTAAACGTTTTAGACTTACCTTCTCCATTCCCATCTTTGTCGAAATTATGCCTGGTTTGTAATTCCGCAATGACCAACATTCCGTCTTGATTGGAATCAAATTTGTTGAAAATCTCTGTGGCTTCCGCTCTATTTTTAGCTTCTTCTTCCTCTGCCCTCCTTTTCTTCTCTTCTTCCTCCAGTTTCCTATAATACTCCAAAGCGCTCTTCTCTTCCTCTTCTATCTCATTTTTCAGCGCCTCTTTCTCTGCTCTCACCTTTTCCGCCTCTTCCTTATTCTTTTGGAGCTCACCTAGCTTCGTTTGCTTCTCTTGCTTCATTTGAATACCTTTCTGGCTATAATCTGCCTTTAGCTGCTTCCCAGCTTTGACCAGCTCAGCCCTACGTAGCGCCTCTTCCCTAGCACTCCTTCCCTGTTCGATACAGTTGTTCCTGCAGGTAGCCCCACTGGCATATTCATCCGTTCCATCACAACAATCGCAGATGCCATCGTTCACTCTACTCGATGCTATGTTTAACGGTTTGTGACCAGCATTGGTGCAATGAAAAATTCCATTAGGACAAGCCGACGTGCCCGGTTCGTCGCTACCGTCTGGACAGTCACAGTAGTCGTCGTTTACCTGGGAAAAGGGCACCGTCTTACTGCCATCGAAACATGTAAAGTCCTTTTCTGGTGGGTACAAAGACGCTCTGGATAGAGATACACCTCTCGGTCTCGGCACGTTCGATGTTAAAATTTCGCAAACAAACACGAAAAGAATTAAAAACGTGTTAGTTAATTTCAAATTATTTAGTTCTTGCAACTCCATCGTACCGGCAAATAGATAACAATAAAAAATAGAGACAGGTGTCAGGCGCAAGCGTATTCAACGCAGCGTATGGAGAGACACGTCATGTAACTTAGGGTTTTTCATTGGTAGGTAGTAAGATTGGTATTGACATTTTATTTAATTATGCTTTATTAGGATAAGGTAAACAAATTAATAAATGATTTATTTAGTTCTACTGTAACGGTTTCTAACTTGTTAAAATTGACAAGTTTTAGATTATTAATTATTATAACCGTTTGTACTACTTGTAGTGAGTTTAACTGTCAATAAATCTATGGTGGTAGCACTGAAATATTTTTAATTTGTTAATTTTGACTTTTATCAAATCAGCTGATTCAGCTGAGTTTTGATGTAAATTTTTGATCTATTGTAGGTTCAATGAAACTAATTTTTATTCATAATAACGTAAATTTGCTGTAAATGATGAGTTAATGGAGTTGCAGCAACATGAAGCGCTTCAAATTCGGAATAATCATTGAAATTTTTGTAAATCTAACGTATCTTGTTCAAGTCCAATGTAAGTAAATAGAGTTTCGTTCAACTAGTAAACTAAAAAAACGTATTTAAGGTTCTGTGTATAAAAACCTGCACTACTTTGAAACTATCCACGCAGATGAATTGAACCACAAAATCGTTAAAAGGGGGTTGAAAGAAAGTTCACACCCTTACAACCACATAAAGGAAGTAAATTTTAGGACGCATGGGAAATATTTCAGATTAATTATTTCGCCGAATAAAGACATTTTTCATTCCAAATTTAAAGCTTATTCTGTAGATGGCGACGGCAGAGAATCCACCGTACATATAAGTAAGTGCAACATTTTACTAAATAACATGTATCGATACAACTATGATTATAGATCACGATGATTTCTACGATGGGAGAGTGTTTGGAGAGACCAATTCTCATGTTAATTTACATATGGAAGACGGTGTCATAACGGGAAGTATACATCTACCCGACGAAGTCTACCATGTTGAGGTTAGTTTCTACTTTTAAATAAAACATGTTATAATGAAATTATTTTGTTAGCCTTCGTGGAGACATTTATCTCATTTAGATAACAGGACGATGATAACATACAAACAGTCGGATGTAAAATTCAGCTGGGAAAATTCGGATTTGGCTTCCAAAGGTATCGGAACACGGATTTGTGATTACGTTAAGGAAGGGGAGGAACTAGAAACCGACGAGGATTTAGAAGGGGAAACTAATAGATGGACTTTGAGAGAGAATCACAGAGAAAAACGGCAAATCGACCAGTACGAATATACTCCTACTAAAACGAGGTGCCCGTTGTTACTCGTTGCGGACTACAGATTCTTTCAAGAAATGGGTGGAAGCAACACCAAAACCACCATAAATTACTTGGTAAGTTTCAAAATTATATCAAAATAGTTCAGATTTTTGTTTATACGTGTGTATTTCGTATTATTTGTATTCAGATCAGTTTGATAGACAGAGTTCATAAAATCTATAACGATACTATCTGGCAAGACAGACAAGAAGTGGACGGGTTTAAAGGTATGGGTTTCGTTATAAAAAAAATCGTAGTTCACAGCGATCCGACACGTATCAAGTCTGGCGAAGCCCATTACAATATGATCAGGGAAAAGTGGGACGTAAGGAATCTGTTGGAGGTACGTACAATTTTTTTAGGATCGTTTGAGATGTTAGACTGTAATTTTTGTTAAATGCGTACTAAATAATTATTTTTAATGATAAACGTCCAACGTAGTGAAGCGGTTTATAGTGCGGGTCCTTCCCCATTTTTACTTATACGTTTTCTTTCTCCCTAGGCGTTCTCGAGAGCACCCCAGCATGGCAATTTCTGTTTGTCGCATTTATTCACCCACCAGACCTTTAGAACTAGAAATTCTGTAGTGTTAGGTTTGGCTTACATCGCCTCCCCCAGAATGAACTCCCACGGAGGCATCTGCAGCAACGGTTAATAGATTATTGCATTTTTCTATTTGGTGGCGGCACGTAGATGTAGCGGCACGGCGGGAGGTTGCACGATCATTTCCGGGAGCAAAATAATGTCGTTAATTTGGATTAAACCCAAAATTAGTGGTTTTGTAGGCGTGAAATAATTTTGCAACTTCCCGAAGTGTTTCTTTGTAAAAATCGTTTCGGGTCATAATTACAATAATTTAATTATTCTTCACTTCTGATTTATGTGAAAAAGTAATTTACTTATCCTGAAGTGCCCCGAAACGATTTTTTTCTTAGTACTTGTCGAGTTTGTGGACCGTCTCTAACCTTTACTAACGCAACGAATGGTGCTCAGGTTTTCAGCAGGGAGTATACACACAAAGATTTCTGCTTGGCCCACCTGTTCACCGACCTCAAATTCGAGGGCGGGATCTTGGGGCTGGCCTATGTGGGTTCACCGAGGCGTAATTCGGTAGGGGGCATCTGCACCCCAGGTATTGACATTGGAGCTTTTCACCCCTTTGTGTAGGCGTGCATACGTTTTTTTTTTGTTTTTGCTAATTGTAAACAGCTTAACGGTGATTCTGCTGCAATAACGCTCCTGTTTTAATAGGATGTACAGTCCATTCACGATTTTTCGTAGTCTTCAAATATGGCTCTACTATACGTTTCAAATGTATTGCATCTGCACTTAAATGATAAATTGTTATTGTTAGTTAAAAGTTTATTTTGCCTGCTGTGAAAATAAGTCATTTGTAACCTACAAATTAATAGGTCAGTCTGCCAGTAGGTATAAAGTACTGCTTCATGGCAGTAGGCCTTGTGCAATGACATTTAAGATGTGACATATACTTCGTAGGTTATATTCCATAGAGCGAACTACACCAGTAGATACAAAGCAAAGCTGTAGACAAAAAAAGTTCAATTTTCAGAATATTTCAACCTTCCATTTTTTTTGTAATTCACTCAAGTTGAATGGCCAATACATTTGAATCTTATAGCAGCTTTTCATTTAAAAAAATGTTCATTTTTACCCTTAGCCACTGTGAATGGTGTATATTTCCAAATACTTAGCTAACAAAAACAGCTACTTTTAATTTTTTTAGCAATTCGCTTTTTATTTATTTACACATTTACTTTTTTTTTTTGAGGAGTTGCGATTCTAAATTTTTAATGCCGAACGGCACAAACCGACATTGCTTTCCGTTTTCCCAGAGTACTTCAAGAACGGCTACACTCTATACCTCAATTCCGGACTGAGCTCAAGCCGCAACCATTACGGTCAACGAGTGATAACCCGCGAGGCTGATCTAGTCACCGCCCATGAGTTTGGCCACAACTGGGGTTCGGAGCACGACCCCGACATCCCGGAATGCTCCCCCAGCGCCAGTCAGGGTGGGTCGTACTTAATGTACACATACAGCGTCAGCGGGTACGATGTCAACAATAAGGTACGAGATTATCGACCGTCTCCACAAACCGAGAAGTAATGTTAGCGATAATTTGCAGAGGTTTTCTCCGTGTAGCCTCAGGTCTATCAGGAAAGTGTTACAAGCGAAATCGGGTCGTTGCTTCTCAGAACCCGAAGAGAGCTTTTGCGGGAACTTACGCGTCGAAGGTGACGAGGAATGCGACGCTGGCCTACTGGGAACCGAGGACAACGACGCTTGCTGCGACAAGGATTGTAAACTGCGCAACAAGGCAATGTGCAGGTAAAATTTTTTTAATTTCCGACTCATTGGGGCAAAAATATTTGCATACGATAATTTTTTTTTGTTTTCTCAGCGACAAGAACTCGCCCTGTTGCCAGAACTGCCAGTACATGCGGAGCGGGGTGAAATGCAGGGACGCCCAGTACGCTACCTGCGAACAGGAGTCGCGGTGCACAGGCCACCAGGCCGACTGTCCCAAGAGCCCCCCCATGGCGGACGATACGGATTGCCAGGAGAGGGGGAAGTGCAGGAACGGGAAGTGCATGCCTTTCTGTGAGACTCAGGGCATGCAGAGCTGTATGTGCGACATAAGTAAGTAGACGGGGTGAAACTTGACAATGAAGACACACAAACACAACGTACGGTCATGAAACACTGAAATAAATGTAATAAAATGAAGCGATGACATATTCGGTTCATTGAGTTAACGTTGAGTGTTTTTTTGTTGTCCGTTTACCTTTTATTAAACTAAACACAGTGCTTAAAAAAAAATAGTGCACCCACTTAAAATTTCACCCTGTATAGTCCCTATTTTCTGGCAATTGGCTTTAATCGATGTACTTTTTAGTCGAAAATGCCTGCAAAAGATGCTGCAGGTCTAACATCAACGAAACTTGCTCCCCGGTGGACTCTGCAGATATTCTGGCTGATGGGACACCCTGTATACAAGGCTTTTGCAACAATGTAAGTCTCTAAGTTATTTTAAAACATCTGTCCCATCGTTTCAAATAATTTCATAATTTAACCCTTTCCGAACCTAAAACATTGTGAATGGATTATACATAGTAAGTAATAATTACGCTTATCCTTACACGAAAAGTAAAATTCCAAATTGTAGCTTAAAACAACAATATTAATCAGCATCCGAAATCGCCAATGCACTAAAATAAACTCAAAATTCGTAACACGTTATACTCTATTCACAATGTTTTAGACTCGGTGACACGAAAATCGACAATTATTTTGAATTAGCGACAATTTCCGTGTTTCCACATTAGGGCCACTGCGAGAAGACCATCCAGGACGTGGTGGAGCGCTTCTGGGACATCATCGAAGACATCAACATCAACAAAGTCCTGCTCTTCCTCCGGGACAACATCGTGGGCACCGTCGTGCTCGTCACAGCGTTGCTGTGGATCCCCGCCAGCTGCGCCATCAGCTACGTGGATAGGAAGCGCAGGCGGGAGGAGATGGAGCGTTGGGAGTGGAGGAACAAGACGGATCTGATACACCCGTCCGACAATATAAGGCGCGTCATCCACCTCAGGGTGCCCAACAGGCAAAAGAACGCGTCGCAAGTGTCTAGTCGTAACGCCATTCCGGAATAGCGTCGTTTTTTATTTAGTCTTGTTTTGTTTTTCATGAGTATTTTATGTATTGTTGGTCGTCTGCAGAGGTTTTTATTTCCAGTGGGTGTTTGTGAGGTCTAGATATCCATGAAATTTGTCTGTTTTGTTTTTTTTTTTACAGTTGTGGGTATCGAGTGAAAGTTTCGTCACTTTAGGGAAGTTCCTCGTCTTAATCAGCGAGATAGAGAGAAAGTAGTTCAAATGTCCCAGGCCCAATCTGCATCTAGACTTGTAAAATATTGTAGGTCATTTTGTGAAATTACTTTTATTTTTGAAAATTTTTATTTTGGTGGAGAAATATTTTATATTCTTGGTTTATAAATGGAAAAGTTGATAACTGAGGAAGGCCCTATGACTCGTAAACCTCAAGATGTTAAGGTGTGGTTTGCAGCTGCCACTTTTCCTCGAAAATCCAGTCTGGTACATTTGAACTACTTTCTGTTTTATTTTGCAGAAGGTGAGAAAAACGTCCCAAAAGTGTCGAAATTGGTATCCTGTACAAAATTTCATGAAAATCAGCATTAAATATCGAGGATCTTACAAATAACACATTTTCAAACGTGATATTTTAATGTACTTACTTATTTGAAGTATTTTAAGTCTATATAAATTTCCAAACAATTCAAATGGGGAACATTATCAAGAAAAAGTATTTCTTATTGTGATTTTATAATTCTAAGATTTTTTTTATTATTAAAGATCAATGAAAGTAAGAAGAAGAAGAAGTGTTTTATTTTTTTTCCTAGTTCCATCTATCGGCGGTTTCTGCTTAAATTTATTTTCTTTGAAGACATATTACAATTTCATGATAAAAATTAAAATGAAATTTGAACTACTTTCTATACAACTTCTCAGAAAATGCAAATAACGCTAAAAAAAATTTTGAAAATGGTCCAACCCGTACAGAATTTCATAAATATCTGTGATACATGTTAGGGATCTTATTTGCAAGTACACAAGCACTTCAATGACCTCTTCAAGGTCGTTTTGACTTCATCAGAGTGAACAGAGAATACATAGATGGAAAAAATTTAGTCCCCATTCGTGGAACAAGAATCACATTCATTTGTTTTGAGAGGTTTATGAACATACCCCTACCCACACATAGGCAACTTTACTGGTAAGAGATTGAAAATTACCCCCACTACTTGACTCCAGAGCCCGAGAGGACAGCGAGATGTGTCTGTCCTTTTTTAGACAGAGACAAAATAAATTTCTGTTGTCTCTGTTAGCATTCATTTTGAAATTTAACAGCTGACATCGGAACTTCATCGTGATTCATACGTTACAATATAATTTTAGAATTTTCAGAAAATGTAATAATGTGAATGAAGAAATTATACGCGAAACATTGCCAATGACATCAATTTCCAAATGAACTACATGGTGATTTACAAACAGTGACAAAAAATGAAACCTCGAATTCTTTAGTTAATTTTAAGGTAGGTCTTTCATATAAAGTTTTTGTCTAGGACGGTTCACTAAAACAATCCAGTGTAAAATTAATATTTTTAATTTTTTATAACATTTTAGAAACTAGTGAGTGAAATAATTTGAAATTAATCACATGAATGTATGTAAATATTGTACAAAATCGGAAGCATTTTCTTAAAAAACAATGTTCCAGTGGCTGAGATACAGGGCTTTATTATGATATTTTCGGATTCTCCTTACAATTTTCTACAAATCACCACCCCTTTATGTTTTTCGAAAAAAAAAAAACATTTTCGTTGAACTGAAAACATTGTTTAAATTACAATAGAAACACTTTTTTTAATCTATTATTTAATCGAATAAAGAACATCTCATAGATGATTTTATTTGAGTAAATGCTCAAAAATACCTCAATTTGCGCAAACACAACCTACTAATGTAACGATTAAACAGCATTGTATTCAAATATCGAAGTGTGTCTTCAGTTCATTTTTTAAGTTTTACTCAGGCTTTTTTGGAAAAATATAAAAGAATAGTAATTTGTAGAAAATTGGAAGAGGAATGCGAAAATATCATGATTGTTACAATAAAGCAGCGGCATACTTTTTTATTTAGACAAATATTCCAGCAATACCCTGCAGCATTTATTTTTTATTATTTGTAAAAAATTTAAATATTTTTTAAATTTTAATACCCTGTATTTTTTTATTGAAACTTCCTAGATAAAAGCTTTATACGAAAGAGCCCTCTTAAAATTCACTAAAGAATATGAGGTTTCATTTTTGGTCAGTGTTTGCGAATCACCTTACGAATATAATGAGAAGTTATCGTATGCCCCTTTACACTCAATGAATTTATCTTATACCTCTCGTATGTGCAATAATTGCCCTTGAAAGTGTTTCTTACTCCAAACACCGATGGCGTATTTAATGCATTTTTTTCATTGAGTTGCCTATCTATTTCTTACATAGTATATCTTATCTATGCCCCTACCCCAAACATAGGACAAGGAAGATGCTTATAGAGGAAATAAATAACAGAATTATCTGTACAGCGCCATCTAGCGGCCTCCTGGATATTTTTCAGAATTAATGTGTACAAAAATTGATAGATGGCGCTGTAGTAGGAGATATATTTAAGTCCGAATTTCCATCTTCTCTCTGCTCGAATATTTCGAATAAATAGTTAATTTTGAATCAGTTTCTTTGTAAATAACACCCAGTACTACATATAGATTGATTACTACTAATTTCAAATTTATCGCTAAAATTACATATCAAAAAGAGCCGTCTATTAACAGTTTGCTGAGCTTAAACACAAATTTCCACGCCAGATGCCGCTGGCGGTCTCATCTTGGCATGTACAATAATTTAAATAGAAATATGATAACCCTTCCTTTGTTTCCTCGCAAACAACGCAGCTGATGTCGCTTTGTAGTATTTATCGCAACTTTAGCCTTGTCGATAATATCTTTTTGTTTAGAATTTTGTACGAAATCACCATCCATCTATTATTGGTTATTTAATTCCTTGCCATGCTTTTTTTTTATAACCAAAACAGATTCGACGAACACGTGTATTACAAGGAAATCGAGTTTTATTTACAATTTAGCAATTATAGGCGCGTAAGTTAATGCATTTATTAAGCACATAGGCGGGTAAAACGCAGCTAATTGATAACCATTTTACAAAAATTCTACATAACGTGCTGTCAAAGCATTCCGTGTTTTTTTTTATTTAGAATTTAGAACTTTCCTCGCAGATTGCATTTAATTTCTGTCGGCGTAAAAGTCTTGTTCATTCGATGGACTTTCACTTAGCTCGAGATTAAACAAATAAAGTGAAAAGGGCTGTATAGCAAATAGGCAACCAGCAACACGATTTTATGGATTTTATTACATACTTTGTCTAAATATGAATTAATGCACAAATAACATACTTTCCCCTATTTTAACGCAGATTTTCTATAAAATGGACTTGGTTTGAAACTCAAATTATTTTTTGGTGTAAAGAAATTAGTAATTTTACGATGCCGCTTGTTCAAATTACAAATTTCTTTACAACATAAAGTAATCTGAGCTTCAAACTAAGTCCATTTTATAGAAAATCTGCGTTAAAATGGGGGAAAGTCTGTTATTTGTGCATTGATTCATATTCAGACAAACTGTGTAATAAAATCTGTAAAAATGTATTGCTGGTTGCCTATTTGCTATAGAGCCCTCTTAGAAGCGGCAAGGGTAATTATACAGGGTCATCCAAAAGTCCCGGTATGGCAGAAAAACTGTCGAAGAAAGCATTTTGGGAAAAAATGTTTCAGACAAAAGTATAAGGATTTTTCCCTGGCTATCTGCTGGCGACCTTGGATTTGACCTTGAAGGTCATTTGAAGGTCAAGTTAAGTTTTATAGTTGGAAACCCCTATTTTTTATTGCGAATTGGAAAGAGCAAGAAATTTTACGTCCAAAATTGGTCTTGGCTACGACTTTACAATGACCTTGCTTTTCCAAATTCACAATAAAAACTAGGGGTTCCCATTTAAAAAACTTAACTTGACCATCAAATGACCTTGAAGGTCAAATCCAAGGTCACCGTAAGATACCCAGGGAAAAATCCTTACACCTTTGTCTGAATTTTTTTTTCCAAAATGCATTCTACGAAAGTTCTTCCGTACCGGGACTTTTGGAAGTCGACCCATATTTGACCTTGAAGGTCATTGTCAAAGTTATGGTCAGTACCATGTTTGGACGTAAAATTTCCTGCTCTTTCCAAATCCGTAATAAAAAAGAGGGGTTTCCATTTAAAAAACTTAACTTGACCTTCAAATGACCTTGAAGGTCAAATCCAAGGTCACCATCAGATAGCCGGGGAAAAATCCGTACACCTTTGTCTGAATTTTTTTTTCCCAAAATGCATTCTTCGAAAGTTCTGCCATACCGGGACTTATGGAAGTCGAACCACATTTGACCTTGAAGGTCATTGTCAAAGTTATGCCATGTTTAGACGTAAAATTTCCTGATCTTTCCAAATCCGCAATAAAAAATAGGGGTTTCCTTTGACCTTCAAACGACCTTGAAGGTCAAAGTTAAGGTCAAATCCAAGGTCACCATCAGATAGCCAGGTAAAAATCCTTACACATTTGTACGAAACATTTTATCCCAAAATGCTTTCTTCCAAAGTTTTTCTGCCGTACCGGGACTTTTGGATAACCCTGTATAATTTTGACTATAGATTTGTCAATTTTTTAAAATATATTCCACTGAAAAGGGGGAAAATTGCGTAGCATAGACGAATTCAGAATACCTTCACCGGTTGGACATTTCTAAGTACAAGTTTTTTTCCTGGAAAAGTATCCAATTAACCACTAATTTATATAATGAAGCGATAAAAATTCCTATATATTATTTTTTGCGTAGGTAATTACGTATAAGAGTACCTATTGCACGCAATTATACATATGTAATTTATACAGCAGACAATTTTTATAATCTCATGTAAGTGCAGTTTATTACGTATCAAAATAAAAATACATGGCAGCACATTTTTTCCAGAGACGTTTTTAAAACTTTTTTCACTGCCCCATCTCGTGCTTTCCCCGTTTCGACAGCACTCTAGACTAGTAAGAATTTAATACATCGTTTGTTATGTTACATACAAAAAGGAAATGTTAAATTTGTGATGTCTAGTCAGTTTAACTCGACATGCAGCATTTGTTTCCAAAGCTCTGAGTACATGGGCTCCTCATAGTTCGCCTCTACATCTGTGAAGTGTTTACAATGGTGGTCATGGTCACTGTCCAACCGCTGAGGGTGTTGATCGCAACGTCCTCTGGATCCTGATGACCTGCGTTTAGGGTAAAATCCCTTTCACCTATCTTGGGAAATAAGTTTGATTTTTCAATAGATTTTTATGAAATTCATTAATTTTCACGTAGTTTGAACAATGCATTACGCAATACCTCGATTCCATTTCCAAATAAATTTTAACAATTTTTTAAAAATCTTTAAAATCTGTGGTTGTGTACGTGGAAAAAATGCGATACACCACTGTTCACATTAGTTGAAAAATATATTTTTTTCCTTCCACTAAATATAAATACCGCCGACCTCCAAATCGACGTGTACTTATATCACTAAAGTGCAGACCGATAATAAATATTTAATTGCTTATTGTATCGGCTTAATGCATTTTACCTAGTTTTTGCTACAAGTACATTATTTTCTGTGCGCTTAATCCTGTGAAAAATATTTTTGTGGAATGGAGTATAAAAATTACGTCGGCATCGTTACCTACGTGACGATCTTCGTCTTCTATATTTTTTCTTTGAAAGCGTCGACTGAAATCGGGAAAGCCCCCGCTAACGCCGTGCACCTTCCGAAGGAAATCAAAATCTTGGGGCAGTACCGGTTCCATTTCTTCACCGTGTGGAATTTTGTACGTTTATTTCTCATTTTAACGAAAAAATGCGATATTTTATAATTCCAGATGCTGCAGATACTTTTCCTACTAACGGCCGTGCTGGACGAAACGTCGAAGCTCCTCGATCTTCCCGTTCTGACACGGAAGCGTCTGGGTAGGACTAGGGCGTTCTTATTCAACACCCTCGTCTTCCCGTGTAGTTTGCTGGTAGTTACGATATTCTGGACAATATGGCATATCGACAGGGAACTGGTTCTCCCGAAAATCCTCGATAAGGTCTTTCCTTTGTGGCTCAACCACGTCATGCACACGATCATTCTGGTACCTCTTGCGGTGGAACTGGCGCTGCCGAAGAGGTACAATTTCGTTCGATTCGAAAACGCCGCTGCGACTTTGGTGCTTTACGCGCTGTTTTACCAGCTACAGTGAGTATTCCGAGGGATTTCATGGGGTTTCCCTAAAATCGACTCGAATTAGGGGGGGGGAGTTTAAAAAGTTCTGATGTACGAAAAAAAATTCAATTCGAAAGGCAAAACTCGTATCGACGACCTTGAAATCAAAATTGGCAATTTCGGTGTCGCAGCATTTTGATCGGCAGACGTTCACACTTCGATGTTTTAAATATTTTTTTATACGTGTGACGATTCCTTTTTAGATTGATGTTTTTCGAAATTTCGTATGATTTGTCGAATTTTAATTTCAGATACTTCTCGATCTACCTGCGACACGGAATATGGCTGTACGGCATCTACGCTACCTTAACCTGGACGCAACGTTTCCTGTTCTCCGTGTTCCAACTTCTCCTGCTGCTGCTATTCTTAAAAATCGGCATTACGATTCAAGACAGCAAACGAATACAACAACCTCGGAAAATAGCCTAATTTATTATCACCTACTATTATAAAACGATTTTTATTACAATAAATTAATATTAAAAGTCCCATCGAACGATTTATTCAAGTAAAAAAAAATACATACACGTCTCTCCCCTGATTAAAACTTCCTCCGCTTGAGGATATCCGGCTTCCAGTTGATGGGATGGGTCTCCTCCGTCGCCGTCTCGTCCTCCTTATAGATCTTAATCGTCTTGTCGGCTTCCGTCGTGATCAGCCTCGACCCCGAGTTATCGTAAGTCATCGCGAAAATCCCCGCCTCGCTGTCCATCGACCCCGGTTGTACCGGCGCCTGCAACCTCTGGAAATTATAACCCGTTCTCCAGTCCCAGAAGTGCAGGGTGCCGTTATCGCCCCCCGAAACCAGCACTCCGTCCGCGTTGACCGCCAGACAGTTGATGATGGCGTTGTGACCCGACAGGTTCTGGATGAACTTCCCCTCGGGGCATTTCCACTGCTTTATGTTGTCCGGGGAACCAGACGCGAACATATTCCTGAAAAAAAATTATAATTTGCACCAATCGAGACTTTAAAATGAGTTTTTCGTCCACTTACAATGTCGGATGGAGCACCACGTCCCTAACGCTCTTCTTGTGGTTGGTCAACGTGCATATGGACTTGCCCGCCGCCAGATCCCACAGCCTTATGGTGGAATCGTGGGATCCTGTGATCACCTGTGGTTCTGAGGCCTGAGCCACGACGGTGGATACCGTGTGTGTGTGGCCTGTTAACGTGTGGATGTTGGCCTTCGTTCTCATATCCCAGACGCGCGCTGTGGAATCTCGACCGGCTGTGAGCAAGATGTCGATCGTGGGGTGGAGAGCGAGGGAATAGACGGCTGACAAGTGCCCATGATAATGTCGAATAACCTATAAAGTGTGATTATGTCTACGTAAAACCGTCGTTAGGGAAACTATTTTAAATCGAGGGACAGTTATTTAGAAATTCTCAACTGGCATAAAATTTACACAAGAGATTGAAAAAAATGGCGTAAAACTACTCTAAAATATGCAAAACTCTGTACTCACTTTGTTGTACTCCAGATCCCAACATTTCACCTGCCGATCTTCCCCGCAACTGAACAAATAAGGATGTCTCCCACTAACCGCCAAACCTCTCACGGTACTTACGTGTCCCGTCAACGATACTTTCAACTGACCGCTGGCCAAATCCCAAATTTTTATGATTCTATCCGCAGCACCGGTCGCAAACCACTACAAATAAAAATTGCTTTATAAAGTACATGTTTTCTTTAAAAATGTCCACTTCTAACCTCATTTCCTGGTTCTACAGCGACACACCGTACCCAACCCAGATGCCCGGCTATCACCCTGTATAGTTTCCAAGGAGCGTGCCATTTCGGCTTGGGCATAGTCGGAGCCTTCTTGATAATGTTCGCCAGTTGATTCTGATTGCCTCCCTGTTGGTTCTTGTTCATCAAACTAGTGTCTGTATAAGGGACGACAGCTCCGTCGTTAGGCTGGGTCGATTCTACTTCTCCAGTGCCGGGAGGTGGTGGATTGGGGCCAGCCTCGGAATCTCTGAGGTGTCTCATGGCTTGCATTTTCTTTACGTCGTCGAATACCATGCCGTAGCAGTCCCTGGCTTTCACGCTTTTCCTGATTTTCTCCCTACAAATATAAGAATATATGGACACTGTACATTCCTTTATAAGTTTTACTTACGCGGTGTCATCAACGGGAGGTAATAAGCCTTGGTTGGACAGAAACATGTCGTGGGATCTTTTTAAAGATCTAAACACCAAGGTGTGTACTGAATGTCTTTGCACTTCTTCTATCATGATGAATGTAGCGTTAGCGCAACACTAGCTATAGCAAACGTTTTTAAAACATGTATAAAACGCACTTTGCTAGAAAATAAATCGAAAATGTTTACTAATTGTTTTTAATTCTGTCAAATGTCAAAAACTTTGCTGCTGTCGGTGTGACAACTGACAGTCACTCTTCAGTTGCTTAGGGAAATAGTCAGTGCTGCCAGTTGTTGCTTTTCAACTTGTTTAAACTAGGATAAATAAAGCCCCATAAATTAACAAATTAAGTGATGTGCATTAAAGTTTGATAGTGAAAAACATCGAGAAATTATATAAATTTATAAAATAAATTCCTATAAGTTTTGTTCAAACGATTTAAACCGGGACATGTACAGGCGCCATCTGGTGTCAGGTTCAACAATTGTTTCTGGCGGGCTTTGTCCAAGGTCGCTAAAAGGACTCCTGTAATTGTTATCATTCCGATTTTAAATTTGAAAATACAATAAATGTGACTCAATGTGTGTGTGATTCTAATAAGTGAATAGCGTGTACTGTGTAGTGTATTAATTAAATTAAACAGTTTGAAAATTTGGATAACAGTGATTCTTTGCAGTGCGAATAAAATGATGGGCACCATTTTGTTAATGAATCTTGAACTCATAGGTAAGTTCCTATATATTATTATTTTATTTATAGAGATAATATGAAATTTAATATATTATATAGATCATACGTTGTTTAGATTTAGAAGCTAATTTATTTTTAATAAATTTTTCTTCGATTTCATCCACTTTGAATGAAGGATATCCTGTAATAAGTTTCAAATGGGTTGCACGATCGTACCTATCTTTTTTCTTTTTTCATGCTACATTTCCCTGCTGGGAAAGTAGTTTCCAAAAGTTACAAGAACTTGCAGAATGCACAGTCCTTTTTTCGATATTGATTTGTACCCTCGATTTACTACTGAAAAGTTCTAATCTAAATTAATCCAACTACGTCGAAGTAATGGTCTGGACATTACCTAGGGGATTCTTTCTTATAAAGACATCAATCTATAAGCTCCAAGATACACAAAGAGAAAAACAAATGCCAAAGGAAAAACAGGAGAGCAATAATCACGTTAAAACTTTCTGTGTTCCCGCTTGGTCTTTTATTTACACCAGGAAAAGTGGATGGAAAATCGAATATCGCCCACTTAAAAACAATGTCATATTTTTTAATTGAAAAAATCGCAGCTATTTGTCACTGGTCAGTTGCCGGAGCAGTGAATTTCATTAAAATACACGTAAGAAGTCTAACCTAACGTAACCTAACCCAATAGTCTAATAAATCAATTAATAAAGTATGCGAGTAGAACTTTCCTTTGCCAGAGGGTCTTATTTTTTATTATTGAACAATGTTCAAGTGATCGGGAGTGAAAAAAAAAATACCTTCAGACGTAGTGGAGCAACATCGTCGTTTCTTTTCGGATTTTTTTGTTTGTTACCCTCATCCCCCATCGAAAAACCCGGCGATAGACCCTTTCACATCAGATAATTCGCAACTAAAGTCACCCCCATCTCGATCCCGATGCCCACTCCCATCATCCCGCCCCCTCCCTCGCCGGAATCGCACAGAATCGGGCGAGGCTAGTCGGCGGGCGGGTGTCAGTGCAATCCGGACTTCTGTCGCGCTCCAGTGTGGCTCCACAGCGTCGAGGCGTCGGTACGGCGTCGCGATGCCCCCCTCCTCCTGCGAGACGCTGCGTGCATGGCTACTGTCCGCGCTCGTTGTGCACGGGGTCGTGGCGGGCAACCCCGACGCGAAGAGGCTCTACGACGACCTCCTCTCCAACTACAACAAGCTGGTTCGGCCGGTGGTCAACACCTCCGACGTGCTCAGGGTCTGCATCAAGCTGAAGCTCAGCCAACTCATCGACGTGGTAAGAGAAAGGCCCCCGAGCCTCTCGTGGGGTTTCCTGGCGTCCCAGGCGTCGGTATTCTTGTGTTAAATACGTTGTGGGACGAGTTTTCCTATTTACTTAAATGAGTTTCAATGTAGCCTCGGAAGATTTAGTTATTGTTTTATAGTGAAGCCACACGTACTTAGTGCTGTGCTACACTCACAAAAATATTGTGTTTTTTTTTTCACCTTCAAGTGAATCGCAATTAAACCTATATCTGTTTCATCATACAACTCATTGTAGAAGAAAGTGACAGGCGTAGATTAGAGTATAGAGTAAATTTCTTCGACATTTGAAGAAACCGGTCTTAAGAGTGCAATGTTACACTTTTTCAGTCAAAATTTAATCTTACAAATAGATATATGTATATTTACGGCACTTAAGGTGTAACTTTATTAAGAAACAGTGAAATTACAGGGTATTTTTAAGAAAAATGTATGCATTATTATGTAACACTACTACAAATAGCAAAATATGACGTAATTAAATGGTAGATGGTAATATAAACAAGGTTATACCAATAAATATGTGTCAAATCCGATTTAAATGCAGTTCCCAGTTGCTAACCCTTTAAATTTACTTAGAAATAGTGTATACGTTGTGTAGACAGCGCTCGTCATCAGCGACTTGTGACGTTAAAACATCTGAGAAACAGATTTGCTTGTTGCACTTTCTAATAACGTTCAATAACTGTTTTGTCATCAAATATACGCATTTATCCCTATTTTGTGCTGACGATGACGAGTCGAAGCTATTCTTCTTTAGGTTTAGGAATACTTTTTAAAAGACGAACCGGTCTAGTCTATCTCGAAAAATCCAAACGAATACTTGTGTTTACGTTCAGGGTTTCACGATTTTACAAAACAGGAGCCGACATCTGGCTTTTAGCGTATCCAGGACGTGAAAACGCCCGTCAATGCCGTTTAGGACGTCCAACCAAGGCAGGGGCCGTAGAAAACACTCGCACTTTTACCCAGCTTTCAATCTTTCTCGTCCATCAAGTCTAATAAGGACCTGGCGTCGTGACGGGTGGCGTCCCACGAAACTAGGGGTTCGGTAAGAGCTACGCTTTGAGTATCAGCGCCTACGGACGTCGCAGACAGGCGAGAAAATTGCGAAATATTCAACGTCTTCAACTTGGCCCGACAGAGACAAGAAATGTAAAAATATAGGTTAGAAAGACTTTGAAAACTTGCGTGAAAGCATTTGATACATTCATATTGAGTGGGAATCGAATAATGACCACTTTCTAACCCTAAAAAAATCAGGATCGAATCTTTGTGAGTATAGGCTTGCTTGAGCGGTTTCTGCTGCGTAAAATGGTGAAAATATATAAAAAAAACCTGTTTTGATGCATTAGAATTTCAATCTAACCTCAAAAAATTGCGTGAACCCATTCGAAACAGGGGTACAAAGTATGAGATTCCCTGCTCTCGGTTACTTGGGTAAGAGAGTTTGAAGCTTCGGTTTATAGAGTCTAAAGCTCTAACCTAACCTAGTAACAATCTTTTTAAATGTATATACATAAAAAAATACAGCTTCAGCTTACAAATAAGCTCATTTTACTTTTCACAGTTGTAAAATTACCACGTAATTGTGTTCTATAATTGGCTAAATACAATTGCAAAACATCTTTGCCGATGAATGAAGTTTTCTCTTACACTTTACGATCTTTACGAGCCCCCCCTTCCAGCGGATCACCGACAAACATTTTTCCAATTACAACCCTCCCCGCCTCCGTGTACTAATTCGGTTTTCCTGTTTTCTGCCAATTAGACTGACAAATTCCCCTCCTAATTATATTTAGATCCCAATTCATACCTTTTAGCAAGCTCCCGTCTCAACTGGAATCTAATTTGACGTCAAAACGGTGAAATATTTCTGTACCCTCTTCCCTTGACGCTCGTCTCGTAAAAAAACGTTCCGTTTCAGGAGCCCGAAGCCTTATCCTTGTCTAATCTAGGCGGGCATCGGCCAGAAAGGTGAAACGTTCATTTGTTTTGGGCAAATGAGTGTCGCGCAAAAAAACGCCGAGGAAGAAATGGAAGGTCTGTGCTTTGTCTCCGTCGCCTCTTTGCATATATTAGTTTGTTTTTAGAAGTGGACTTACTAGATCAAAGAAAATTCACAGTGTAGTCGTAGGAGACTAAGATTTGTCTATTTGTTTTCTGCGTGGGCGAAATTTCGATCTCCTTCCGCCGACTTGACGATTCGTGGGAGGAAAAGCGGAAGCGATACAGAGAGCGCCGTCTCGCTTGTCCAGATTTTAACAATGCCCCGATTGTGACGTCCGATAAACCTGAGAATCAGCACGCGTATTCATTGTGCGAAGACATCTATTGAGAGGCTGGGAAAGTTCTCGTGTTGCTTCAAGTTTACATCCAATCGCGAATGTATGGATTTCAACAGAGAGTACGGGATTGTCGTTTTGATTAGTTTTACTACACTTTTGAACGTCAATTTCGAAATACTGATAATGTAGACTCCCAATCCTTACGAAAAGTATCAATATATTTGTTTAAAAGAACTGGAAAATATTTAGAAAAGTATCTTACATTGTGAGGGGAAATTTTCCAGCAAAATATAGGTACGATTTTACTGATTAATTGTTTTAATCAAATTTCATTACTAATAAGTCTTTATATGGATATGGCAATGTCGACGGTAAAAGTTTTTTTTAAAAAAAGTTCCGTTCAAGCCATTGTTTTGCACCCTCGTAAATCTGAACTGCATTTGAATTTGGGTCGAAGTTACAAATCACCCTTCTTGTGAGTCGGATATCCCTAACGTAGAACAGCGTCGGGGGATGAAGAAATAGTTGTAGGGGTTCGCCAATGTTTATTCTTTGTAGTCGTAATTTACAATAAATAATCTCATCGTCCTGTTTCGTGTGGTCTAGAAAACAGAGACATAAAATTGTGAATTTCTCTCCGTTAAAATTAACAGCAAGATTTGGACTTAGCAAGGGTTGAAATTACGGCATCGTTAACCAGGTCGTAATCCTTGAATATGGGCTACTTTAGACATAAAATCACATTATGGCTTCAACACAGATCATTCGCTACAGTTAATTTACCACTTACCGCATGAGGGGCGGTATCTATTTATCGAAACTAGAAGCAAAAACACAGAAAACATGTACAGGATTCGTAAGCTGTAGAATAAAGCGGTATTTTTGATAAAAATTCAATAATACAACAAGAAATCGCACAACAAAATTTTAATATGTAAAAAATGCGTTTTACCACATTCATTCAACTGTTTTTATCACTATGCCGTTTATTGTGTTGCTGGGATTATTTCTGTACAAAGAAGACGTATGCAAAATCAAAATTCTCGGTTATATTCGGCCAGAATTAATTTTTTTCGGAGGCCCGCTGCGCCCATTTGCGCGGGGAAGCGTATCGCCTCCCTCGAACGGTAAAATAAGTGGCCGAGGAAAAAAGTTTACAGTTTGTGCATATTGGAAGCTTTCCAAATGTATTTGGGAGATAAGACGGGTGAAAAATGATGCCCGTAAACTTCGGGCGGAATTCAAGAATATGCTTACCAGGCGAATGTGCAGGAGTGCTCTCTCCAGATGGGGTATCGACGTCGCATGACAATCTTAAAAATGTTTGAACTAATAACCGTATTTGTACAGGGTTAATAGTCCAATTAAATGGGCTTTTAAATTACAATTTTGGTAAACTTACCTGAATTTTTTATATAAGTTCGTTTGAGGTATATAATAACAATAAGTGACAGTAATTTTTCTTCAATCCCCGGCCAGGGGTGAAAAAAGATAAAATAAAGGGATTTTTCAAGGTAACTTAAAAGGGATAAGAGCTAGAAAAAAAAGTTTCTTATAAAAGTTGTAGAGCATAAAATTCTACATAAAAATGGTCTATTGAGTTTTTCTTGTACTTTTAAAATTAACAGAGTTAGGGAGATTATAAGTTAAGGGATGATTTCAGAAATTTAAAAAATCATAACAGAAAAATGAATTTTATAATTTTTTTTCAAACTACTCTAAAAAATGTAAACTATCTTTTCAGAGAAATAGCTATATTTTTTAATTTTTAATAAAAAAGTTGTAACAATTTCACAAAGCGAAGTGATTCTTTATCTTTGTTGTGAAACAAAATTTTGAAAGCAATTTTTCATTATTTTAAATAATCAATCGAATGGCATAGAAAAAATTGTTTTAGTGTTAAATCATAAAAATTAACGATTAAAAAATTAAAATTGTTATCTTTTTTATTAAAAATTAAAAAATGTATCTATTCCTCTGAAAAGAAAGTACATTTTTTCATAATTTTTAATTTCTGAAATCATCCCTAAACTCCTAGCGATCCTAACTCTGTCAATTTTAATAGTACAAGAAAAAGTCAGTGGACCATTTTTATGTAGAGTTTTATGCTCTACAACTTTTATACGAAACTTTTTTTTCTAGCTCTTACCCCTTTTGAGTTATCTTGAAAAACCCCTTTATTTTATCTCTTTCGAATGGCAGAAAAAAATTGTTTGTTAAATCAGAAAAATTAACGATTAAAAAATTAAAATTGTTATAACTTTTTTATTAAAAATTAAAAAAATATATCTAGGCCTCTGAAAAGAAAGTTTACATTTTTTCATAAATTTTTCTGCATGTAATGATTTTTTTTTAAATTTCTGAAATCATCCCTTAACTCCTAGCCATCCTAACTCTGTTAATTTTAATAGTATAAGAAAAAGTCAGTAGACCATTTTTATGTAGAATTTTATGCTCTACAACTTTTATAAGAAACTTTTTTTCTAGGTCTTACCCCTTTTAATTTATCTTGAAAAACCTCTTTATTTTATCTCTTTTCATTCCTGGCCGAGGATTGAAAAAAAAATACTGTCACTTATTGTTATTATAAACCTCAAACTAACTTATATCAAAAACTCAGGCAGGTTGACCATATTGCAATTTAAAGGACCATTTAATTGGACTATAATGTTAAATGTGTTTTGTTTGTTCTGGTATCATGTAAAGCTATAACCAAAATTTTCTTCGTGTCTTCTATATCTTTAACAGTTAAACTGCACAATTATGCACGCCGATATGCCTCATTTAAACCAAATATTGGTAAAAGTAAGAACTTATCGTCTGGAACCTTTTTTTTGAAAACATAGCAACGTTTTCCATAGTCAAAACTTTTGGTTTCTTTGCTTCGTATGAGTCATTTCGACGTTTTAAAAAGGCAAGTGGCTTTTTATATTGTGATATCTCTATATTTTCCTTTATTTGTATAGTATTTTTCAACGTGGAATATGTAGTCATAAACTGGATGCCTTAAGAGATTTTGCCTAAAATAACGAAAGACATTGTATGAAAAACACTAAAATATGTATAAAAGATTACACTTGTATCAGTTCTTAGTGCGTTTTTTATCATCATCCACTTCCAAAATATTTCATATACCTTCTCGTGTATAACATTTCGTTTAGGGCACTCACCAAGAATAAAATTTCAATATATTTTATTCCTTCGTTGCCATGATTGGCTACAAAGCAGAGGCGTGAAATTTTCTGTGCAACTTTCACCTCTGGCATAATTTTTCCTTGCTCCATAAAATCGTGTTGCATCTCCAATTGGATTTCCAATTTTATCTGCAATTGGATTCCCAATTGGATCTCCAATCGGATCTCCAATTGGTTTCCCAATTGGATTTCCGATCTCCACAATTTTTGGCGTACAATCAATCTTCATTCTGACAGAGCAAACAGCACCTCTTCATGTGTAAAACATTAATTAAACACACATTGCTCTGGTAGGTAATCAAAAACAAACAAGAAGGGCACATCCTCTATTTTCCACATGATTAAGCCCTTTGAGCTTAATTTTATTACGTAAAATGTTTTCCTCCTATTCACAATCGCAAATGTTTGCGCTCTCAATAACCATCTCGAAATTGGCGGATGCGAGTGAGTTTTTACGTATACAGGCTCGGACGGTTTAAGCGTATACATGCGGTATACAAATCACAGTTTTTGTGCAAAGCAAACGTTTTCCGCTTCCTAGACTTGGTATTATTTCAATTTCGTCCTTTATGAATGCAAGAACGTGTCGTTCCGAATAAAAAAGGAGGGTTCAAGGACCATACATTTCGCGATACGCCAAAGAATAAGTTTGCGCCACTTGTGTTGTTCCTAACGCAGACTCACCGTTAGATAAGGGCGAAAGATGTGAACGACGCAACATCTGGATGGAATTGCCACTTGTCTGTATTTTTTTTAAGTTCTTATTGTGGAACAGGGCTCTTGGTCCGGGGTCAATTGTTATGAAGCAGTGAAAGTGTAAGACTGAAATAAAAATTTATTACATATATTAAGACTGTACAATTTTGTTTTAGTAAGGTACTGTTATGGCTGTCTCTGACACCGACTTTACTGAAATTTTACGTCCAATCGAATTATCGATACTCTTAAATTTGTCTTCGTTGCGATTTTGCGGTGTATCCCATACAAAATAACATTCCGTATTTACATTTATATTGAATTTTATATTCGAGGCCAGAGAAACGACTCCTACTCGGTAAATCAATTCAGGACATAAACAGTACGTTGAAATTTAATTATAAACCTGCCCCTGTCACAAATTGTGGAATATTAACATCGCATTTATATTAAAAATAGATTAATGCTGTAATATTTAATCTACTGCTATTATTTCATAAACGGAATTCATGGAATGGCTACAGCCAGTTTAATTACGCGAGAAAAGCGACAATATGATACATGTGAGAGCCAGCCAAGAACTTGGGCTAGCATCTAACGAGTGGTATGACGTCACAAGATAGCTTCCGTGCGTTTTCCCGTGCTCCGTTTTCATTTATTATTTCGAGGGAGAAATTGTTGGAAAAAAATGCATATTAACTAACTGCGATGTGTACTTTCTGAATATGAATTTAAAAAAATATGCTAAACGATCCCATTCGCTTAGATTTTAGTAAAACAAGGTACGACGGAGATAGCGTGTGTGCCGTAATCACCGCTAAATAATTCAGATACGCCGTAGTACGCTGACGGGGTCCTGGGGTAAGCCTCCGCAGGACCAACAAGGCGCTAAGACTCGTCCGTCTGGAACCGCTAGGAGAGATGGGTCGGAAACTTTGCTTTTATTAAATTTTAAAACGAGATAAGAAACTTTACGCCATCAGAGATCATTTAAAACCGTATTTCGGTACTGGAAACTTTCCTTTCATTGAATTGTATTTCCGATAGCGATGAAATGGGATTGTTAAACACTGTTAAGTGCCATTCCGCTGAGAATTTCCGGCAAAAGTTTTAACGCGGGTTTATGTGCGACGAAGCGGTAAGTCACAGATCAAATCACAACTAGAAAGTTATATTTCTTCATAAACGTTCAGGATGTTCCAAGAAACACGTAGATATTTGAAGAGAGGGTTGTTCACGTACGATATTCAAACGTTTCGGGAATATTGAAAGGAAACTACGCGTCGTTTTGGAACATCCCGTATATGTACCTGGGCGAATTTGGCATTCAGACAACGGCCGAAGAGGGGACGCCAGATCTCTATGGAACGATGCCATCACATCCGAGCCACACGCGTAGAGAGATAAACTTATTTGTCTTGCGTAAACCCTTCCCCCTACGTTCGTTATCCCGTGCCAAGGATAAACTATAAAATTCGAATCGAATTTGCATAGACGTGAGCTGATTTATTGTCACTGCGAGGCTCAGCTGGTCTGGGACGGTCCTCCAGGTCCTGCCGGGGATTGACGTCGTCAATAAGATGTGATGTAACAAACACTAACTGAGAAGCCGTCGCCCGCATGGAATTTTGAGGTGTTCTACCTTCCTTCTGTTTTATCTGAACTCTTAATATCTTTTATAAGGAATTAACCCAAAGTATGGAAGAAGGCTTTCAATGTATAAGAAGTCTATAGAAAATTCATACTCATAGATTTCTGTATAAAAATGTTTTTAATGGGTCTTGTGGTGATTTGGTATCTAAACAAGTCTTGCCCAAAAGCTTGTAGAAGATTTCCGAAGTAATTAGTACCTGAGGAAGTCTCAAACCCGTAGATTTCTACGGAAGTATATCCAAAAGTGTGGTAAGAGTCTTCTGTGATGAATTTGTATCCGAGAACAGATACTAATCTCGAGAATAGACCACGCGACGCAAAACAACCAGAACCACCGCCATCCTGAAACTCCCTCGTAATTAAAACATATGTCCTACCGCGTCTAAGCTCGCGCAACTAATTTTAAGTTGACCTAGTTGTTGGAAAAGCTCGCGTCGGTTTCACAAAAGAAAGCCGACGCGCGTCTCGCTTTAAAAATGAATAAAGTTCCCCTCTCGCCGGCCGAAGAAATACTTGCACGGGAAGTTTTTAATAACACTGACGGACTAGTCTAATATTAATGGATAGCGGTCCAGGAATCTGAGGTAAGTGGAAGGAAGTTTTTTCTTGGGCCATCGATCGCCGTCAGGTTGAAAGTGTTTGCCGGGAGTTCGGAAAACTGCAGCTAGTTGGACTATTGGCAGTTATAAATATGTTTTAGAAAACTGAGAAGCACTATCGACGGACAATAACGCAATAAAAGGAAATATAAACGGTTTTTTTAACTATTTTTTAAGTACTATGTTCAATTTTAATGTCAAGACAACGCATATTTTTTAATCTTTGCCTTTCATTTCCGAAACAAGTCGTCTAAAAATATCGCGAACCGCCGCCCGACGTTGATAGGGATACCGTAGAGGGGCTCCTCAATTATTTCAGGCTCATGGGAAAGCGTACATTTTAAAATCATTCGCAAATGGGTCGCAATTTCAGCTGGCCCAGAATGATGGATTATTAATAAATTCAAATCGCAGAACCACCCTTTACATTTACCCCTGCAATTTGCCGTAATAAAACTAATTATTTACTAATGGCGTAGCGGAATTTTGACGCTTTCAAATGAACGTCTGACGGCGGCGGTGTCGCTCGAAAAATGAACCCGACAGGACGAGCCATCAATCTCTGACGTTCGATGTTGAGTTTATTTCTTACTATCAGCGGCACAGCGATTTATAGGCATGAATTACCGATTTTAAGCAAAAAATTGGTAGTAACATTACTATTGAAACGGTTTTTAACATATTTGTTCCTCGACTCAAACGAGGTCAAAATTTGGAAAACATTCTATTAGTTGAAGGCCCAGTAAGTACCTGTTTTGAGTGTTTTGCTTAATAGATGGCGCTTAGTTGTCGATTCAACAAATCTGTCCCAAAAAAATAAAGCTGTATCTAAAACTGTTTGTATTCTGTGCCAAGGCTTCAACAGATTGTGTAAATTTATCTGATTTTCTTTAATAAATTATTCTGACGACGCACACAGAACGGCAAGTTAATCCCTAGCCCCATAACGCCCCCCCAAAAGGGCGTCTCTGTCAAAATAATTTAAGGTCGTCCTTCCAGCTCTCGGCTTAGGGAACTTTTCCGGGTGTAATCATTATTAATTTAAGTGAAAGAGAGTGAAAGGTACCCCTGGATCTTGGCGTTAGGTGGATTAAGAGAAAAAATAGGTTACTTTCCCTTCTTACGAAGCGCATAAATTATATTTCTTAAATATTCTAATGACAACGCAGAACACTTGCTTGACTGGAAAATAGAGGATAATTTTTGGGACGAAGCGATCGTGAGCAGATCCATATCCTCCCTCTAACCTCAATAAACATTTCCTAATCGCAATTCAACTGGCCGGACGCGAAATTATTCATTTCACTCTGTCAGCAGCATATGTGCGGTGTACCCGAATTGCTCGCGTCTGCGACACGTGGAGACTCGGCAAATCCACCCTACCACCGGGAGATATCTGATTCCTTTCGCACTGGAATCGGTGATTCTTATGAACAGCTATTTTCGGACGGTACATTGTACGTTGTGCGGATATTTCGAACTATGAAACAAGCTGCCAAATTTAATTGAAAATGCCAGCTGTAGCGTAGATTACAAATTTATCAGCTTATTACAATCGCATTGTCATTTTAATGTTCCTCGTTCCACGTGACGAACGTAATGGTTCGTTCCGTATGTACAAATTAATTAGAGCTACTGGACTGTGACGTAGTTGGTTAAATTCGCTCGCACTAGGACTATATTGCTAGCAGGTGTGAATGGAAAAGTTTTGTTTCACAATGTTTACATTTTTTTCTCAGTTATGGGCAAAAAAGAGCTGCACCGTCCATCTTCGCCATTAAAACTATGTTAAAATGAACAACTTTCAACAACTATATTTCAAAATCTAGATTCAAAAAAAATTTCAAAAAAATATGACGCACAGAGGGAGCACTGTACATCTGTGCATTTGAGTAAACCCGATATGCTTCTTTAAGACAAGGGTTTAAGGCGATTGCATTTATGAAAGTGTAAAACAATTTGGTATACGCAGTATTATACTGTGATATGATGTTATTGCAGCCAAAAATATTCTAAAAAATATACTAAAATTATTGAAATATTAATTTTAAAATGAAAAAAGAAATTACAAATATAAATATTTCGTTGTTTATATGCTGCTGTATCTTTTACTTCTTATATTGAATATTGTACTTTATAAATAAAAAAAAATAAAAATTTCCCATTTTATTTTATTATTCCAAATTGAATTACACAAATAATCACAAGTTACCTAAATGTCATCCATTTCTAATGCGGCTCTAGTTTTGCCCATAACTGAGAAAAAAATGTAGAAATTGTGAAACAAAATAGATAGTACACAGTAATATCTTATTTTTTATGTAAAACTAATGTAAGTTTTGAACATAGTACAGCTGTATTAATTAGAAACAGAAACCAATAATTGCATTTCTGTCTGACTTGAGGATTAATGTGGCAACGTCGCAATCAGCTGACAGCAAGGAGGGAATACATTTGAAAGACTTGATAAAAACGAAATTGATTTCAAACATATACATTTTTCATAAATCCCATGTACATTGTTATCAACAATAAATTATCCACAACAGATGATTTTTTGTAATGTTTTTAAAAAACTAGATTAATTAAAAAAGACTAGGAAGCTGTGATATATTTATTGGAATAAAAAATACAGTTGATAAATCCTTTTAATATATTCAATGGTTTATAAAAATATCGTAATCATTACCCAGCAATATTTAGGGTTACATAAAGTTTTCTTTACTTGATTAATATAATTCGCAATACTTGAGATAAAAGCATTTGTACGGAATAACAAAGGAACATAAATATTTCTCAGCAAACTTTATATCTAAAAAATTAGTTACAGTTGCAAAACTTTTGTAACATTACTAAAATAGAGCTTAAAAACACGAACAGGGAGTAATAATGTAATTTCTATCACAGAACCTTCAAAATTGCATCCAACATTTTCTTTGACTTGGACGAGAGATGGGCGCGAGTGTTATTTCATTTCTTTAGAATTAAATTAATATAATTCTCGTTGTTTTACCAGTTCACATGATTTACGGATTTTAAATAAAGGATACAAATCTTCGCGAGGATAATACGATATATTTGCTATATATAATAATTATATTGTACGTAGTTTACATTTTTGAACGAGTACGCATCTTTACCCGAATTTGACGCGCAATATCTCCGATGTCCGAGGTCTGTAGGTTCGCAGTGTGTACAACTGCTAGTCAATTATTAGCGCTGTTGCCACATCTGTATATTCTTTATGCGTTCATTAAATATAATTTAAAACTACTTAAATATTATATTTTTACGTTGTTAATTAGTCAATATGTACGCTATGTGCATATGAGTAGCTTTCTTTGCTATATAGATAATGTTTATCGCGAATAATTTCAATAGAATTTAATTTTTTAAAATTGGCAGCAGGTTTTAGTCCCATAAGAAAAGCATATGACCCCCGTTGCGCTCCTCACTTCCCTCGGACCCCGATATACCTCCTTTTCGAGGTTATGATACAAATATCAGCTTCACACGAACAAATCCGCGAAAAAATGGCACGCGCCTCGAATCATCAGTCTCGCGAGGGGCAAGACAACCAAATTTAGTGCGTAAAGCGTTACATAACTTATGAATTCAACGCGTCCTCAGCGCACCCCGTACGTAATGAGATGGGGCGGATAACGGATGAGGTTATTTCCATTTTCGCCGCGTCTACGAGTATGTGGGGATCCCCCCACATACACCGGGTTGGGTTGGAGCACTTCCGAACAACACGGCTCTCCAATCTCGTAATAATATCGGGTCGACAATGGGGAAGACGACGTATCCGCGGCATTTTTAAAGGGCCCTACAGTTGCGGTCGGGAACTCCGTAACGAGGTTATGTCTCGAGATGGGGCGTCTTGTTACGGCGAATATTGAAGGGTCTGTTTGTGCTGGGATGGAACAGATTGCAATTATTGTTTTTTTTAAACGCATTTCAATATTGTGTGGAGTTATTTCTTTGTGGCGTGGCTTTCGCTATTTTCTTTATTTTTTTTTTGGGTGTTTTGCCACCATGTGACCGTTTCCCCGTCATCGTCATCGCAAATTTTAGATTTTTCAAATTCTCGTGTTTTAATGCAATTTTTGTGTCTATTTTAATATTCAGAGACGTCTCCCTAACATAGTGCTTATTGCATTCACAAGATATGCTATAAAGGCAATTTTTTGAATTTTGAAAAACATTATTGAAGCGTGTTTGGTGGACCTGCGGCAACTATTCTTCTATTTCCTAACTATACATCAACACAAAAATAAAAGTCAATTAATAGTCAGCGAGCATAAATATGAAACAAGAAACAAAGGTAAAATGTTTGTAACTCAAAGAAAAAATAAAAGCATAGGACAAAAAAGTCATACTTACCTTGGTCCGAGGTTATATGCTTTATTGCCAGATAAAATACAGTCCATGAGATTTACAGTTACTTTCAAAAAAACGCTAAAAAACTTTATTTTCTCTGTTGCTAGAAAGGATATCCATGATGCTGTGGAACTAAAATCAATTAATTTTTCAGTATTTGCTTAATATGTTCGTGTTTTTATGTATATTACATGTTATGGTGTAAATTGTAAATTGTATCTTATAATACTATTAATTAATGTGTAGACTGTATATAATCTTGTTGTTATTATGTTAAAATTAATCCTATTTGTTCGTTAGGTTTTATGTCTCCTTTTCTCTTTTTTTTTACCTTCCCCACGCACAGGCTATGCCTATAGTGGGTGTACTACGTTTATTCTAATCTTATTCTCATTATTCGGGTGCGTCATTGATAATAAACTTCGTAAAGTATTAATTGTCTGAAAAACTGTTCTATTGTTGAATTTGTTACCCATTTTCCTTAATTTTTCCTTCAATATTCCTAGACTGTTTCGACAAAATTCTCAGGGTATTGATTATTATTTATTAGTACCTACATTCTTTATGAATTTTAGCTCATTATTAAAAATTTCATCTTTTGAGGAAATCAATTTGACTGTATCATACAAATATTTAACTACACTTTTCTTTATACTATTAACATGATGATTTGAATTAAAATTTAGATCTGTTGGTGTGAGTTGGTTTTTTTATAAACAGTTGTTTCTAAATAATTGACATTCTTTTTAATTAAAATACATATTTAGAAAGGGTAATGAATTATTNATTAATTAATGTGTAGACTGTATATAATCTTGTTGTTATTATGTTAAAATTAATCCTATTTGTTCGTTAGGTTTTATGTCTCCTTTTCTCTTTTTTTTTACCTTCCCCACGCACAGGCTATGCCTATAGTAGGTGTACTACGTTTATTCTAATCTTATTCTCATTATTCGGGTGCGTCATTGATAATAAACTTCGTAAAGTATTAATTGTCTGAAAAACTGTTCTATTGTTGAATTTGTTACCCATTTTCCTTAATTTTTCCTTCAATATTCCTAGACTGTTTCGACAAAATTCTCAGGGTATTGATTATTATTTATTAGTACCTACATTCTTTATGAATTTTAGCTCATTATTAAAAATTTCATCTTTTGAGGAAATCAATTTGACTGTATCATACAAATATTTAACTACACTTTTCTTTATACTATTAACATGATGATTTGAATTAAAATTTAGATCTGTTGGTGTGAGTTGGTTTTTTTATAAACAGTTGTTTCTAAATAATTGACATTCTTTTTAATTAAAATACATATTTAGAAAGGGTAATGAATTATTTCTCTATATGTATTTCCAAAGTAAAAATAGTTAATTCCTTATTATTAATATCATCTAGAAACATATTTAATTCCTCAATGGTAAAAAAGGCCAAATTCCAAAAATATCGTCTACATATCTCCACCAAACAGAGGGGTTTTATGTATTTATATAAACATTGTCCAAAATCTAAGGCATTTTCCTAAAATTTAGATGCTCCAGTGGCTGAGATACAGGTATGGGTGGCATATTTTTCTAAATAAAATAGTATGCCACTGCTTTACGGTAACAACTTTGATATTTTCGGATTCGTCTTTCAATTTTCTACAAATTACTACTCTTTTACGTTTTTCGAAAAAAAGCCTGATTTTAGAGTAAAACTTAAAAAACGAACACTTCGATATTCGAATATGATGCTTTCTAAAATTACATAGTGGGCTGCGATAGCAACTTTGACATTCTGAGCAGTTAGAAGAAAGAATAAATAATGCTTTTCATCAGATTCAAGCAACAATTTTCGAACAAATTACATTTTCGTTACTAAAAAGATATCGGGTCTGAGTTCGTGGAAATGGAGGTATTTTTGAGCGAACAGTGTGGTGGTTTACTATAATGCGGATTTAACATTTTTCTCTCATTATCTGAAAATTCTTGTTTATATTTATTTGATGTCCTATAAATTATAATTTTTGCTCGCCGCAACAAAATTGCATAGTTTCGCAGAGACATCTCTGGTTGCAGCTATTAGTTTGTGCAAAGTTCATATATGAACTTTGGTTTGTGTATGGGATTTTATCTAAATGGCGGTGGAAAGAAAAGAGAAATGGACGGAATTCAATTAAAATGGTCCCGGTCGGTGGTGCAGCGGCTCTCGCGGATTACAGTGAAACCAATTTCGGGGCAAGCACACAGAACTGTGAGGATTATTGCTGTAGTCTGCTTAGTCTGTTCATTTGCTGATAACACGTCAACGGTTGGGTTTTAATTGTGTCGTAAGGACGCGCTGATAGTTTACCCGGGGATTAATATGTTTTGGTTTCTGGAGCGAGGTGATTTCTTTATATTTAACGTTATTTGCGGAATAATTGCCACCTTCTTGCAGAGGAAATGAAGCATGGAGTTAAATTTGAACACGTTACTTTCTTAATAAGTATAAAACTTTTTGTATAAAGTTATGCAATAAAAAAATTCAAAGGAGGCGACAATGAAACTTCAACAGCCAGAGAGGTAAAATATTCGTTCTCTTCTCGCTTATTTCAGTAGCATCGTCTCTGAAATGCACACGTCTAGGAAGAATTCCAATTAAAATATTTCACAGAAAACCCTCCATAACACGAGCACCAGCTACGTATTCGCTTCAAGCCGCATTTAAAAAAAAAGATAACTCTGCGGTTTCCAGAAAGTCGTTAGATTAAACGAAGTCGGCGTTTCTCGAGAGCGGTCTATTTTTTTTCACATAATAATGATATATCAGGACAATGCGTCTATATTCCAGGAAATTGAGTCTGATGGGGAACAACGCCTACAGCTGGGGCTAGTTCTTATCGCCGTTTCAGCAAAAAAAAACATGGGGGAGGGATGACTGCGAGCAGAAAGCGGGCAGAAATAGAAAAAATGCCTTCACTTTTACCAAACGCGAAGACTAGGTGAAAATAAATTGAAATTCTTTGCAATTTTTACATATATCTAAACGCTAATAAACAAACCGGGCCACCCTATTAAAAAAGTTTCAACAATCACATTAGGTACTGCTAATAGTGTGTTGTACGTCCCTGAGGGGTTCTATACAATTTCTCTCGGCTTTGTCCGACTCTTACCTCCTTGCCAAACTGGATTTCTTGGGAGTTGGCGTCTAACTTGACAACCGCTTATGTGATCGATTAAATTCAAAGAGGTAAACAGCGACTGGGATCAACAGAAGTGCTTTAGGGGTGTCCCTCAGGGAGTTATTCGGGGCCTCTTCGCAGACATAAAGGTCTGTAGTTAACAGTGGAGGTGTATTTACAGTCGCGGATAAAAGTAATTGTTTATTGGTCTACTTTCTATTGTCTTCGACGAGATTAAAATGAAATTTAGATATTATCTCAGGACACATCCTACGCAACCGCGTCATCCTTCGCTAAGATCCGGAATAATAAAAGTGTCCACCGATTTTTTTAAGGGCGATTTATCGGGGATAACAAATGTGCCGGATATCACACACAAAAGTGGCGAAATCGATACGCTGCCAGCCGATTCATCATCCCTTGTCAGATGTGAAAGGATTGTTAATGAACCATCGTCGATGGAGGATCTGGAATAAATTGAGTTATTAAGTATCGAAACTAGGTGCAATTAGGATTAGGGTACATTTTCGGGGCCCTTGGATGATATGGGAGCGGCGTTCTAGAGATAGACAAGACGGTTTATCGCTTTATCTTTCACCCAAAGCGGATATAGCTTAATCCAGTTAATGGTTCCTCAATTGAGGCAAATCTGAAAGAGGCCATTGAAAAAAATAGGGTTGGCATTCATTTTTATACATAGTACAGAAGTACAGAAAGGTCAGATTCGGTCTGTAGGGCTATGACAAGCTTATTGATATATCTGACTGAAAAAGAGCCTATTGTAACTAAAACTAATGGAATTAAGAAAATTATAGCAAAACCTACGATGCAGAAATACAATTTTATTAATGGGTAAACAATTTAATGACAAAACTTGGTAGGATGTTTACTGTTTTGTAAACTCCTTACTAATGGATTAGGTTTAGTTTAGAACATTTGTCCCATAGAAAGCTTGCAGTAAAAAAGTTCTATGTTCTGTGCTCTGATTTAAACAGCTTGTTTTGGCATAGATACCAGTTATTCCATTAAAAATATAATACAAATCTGTAGACATTTATAACTCTTTTGCTGATATTGATTCTATTTTATTGTGGGGGGTACAGGAAGTAAACAATTGCTAGCAACCAGGGAGTATAGGGGACGCGTTTAGGAAAGTTAAAACAGATACCTACTATTAAAAAGCGGTAAAATTTTAAACAAAATATAGTATGTTCTTGCTCTTTGTTCTTATTCAACCATTCATCAGCCCAATCGGTGCTAGACATCTTAAATTTGTCTAAAACAATATAAAACAACAAGAAAATTTTGCTGCGAATGATACGCACGAATGAAAACTATTATATGATGCGAAGGTCGAGTTTGTATGAAAGTTTGTCTTTCAGGGATTGCCGTTTAATCGGTATCGACCAATAGTTCCGCCCACCACGTGCTTGATCATTGTTTACGCGAGTGTATTGTGCAAATTCACTTTACACCTGATCGGATCAGATCAAAGATAAATATTTTAAGTTCGTCAAGCGTGGAAACAACTTTGGGAATGTCGATTTATTCGCTTTTTGTTAACTAATCTCATAAATGAAGTCTAGGGCGCGATCCTGACGCCGCACCTTTCATTATCCCGATGACAAATTATGGGGATAAGGGGGGCGGGGGGTTAATCCTGGGAAAATAACGTCTGGCGAGATGGATGGGCAGAGCGACCACTTGTCACTTTTTCGCCAGGGTGACAAATGTAGCCGCCGCCGCAAGGTGGCGGCCGTAAGGAGCCAGGCGTCCTAATAAAAATATAATAGTCCTGTCAGGACAATGGATAATAATGCGGGGAACGTTAAATTGCTAGCACAGAAAGTTTCTCGCGTGCAGCCGTCAGTTTTAATCGGCTTCGGGTGGTGCCAGTTCTATTAGCGAAACGCGTCTCAAGTGAAAAGTCGAACTTTAATTAAAATGAGTCTTTTTTTGTGGTGAAATCTAGTTTTTGTGAGATACCTACAAAAATATTAGAAAACTTCTCAATTAATTACTTTATTTCTAGGTATTTTTAAGTAATGATTTTTTTTAAATGTGTTTTTTTATTGTTGTATTGGTGGATTCGGATATACACAAAATAATTTTTCTTAATCAATTAAATATTGCTGTAACATGACAGTATCCGATGAACACTAGTTTACTCGTTTTATGATTAAATATACAATTCATTGCATTGTTGTCATTGTTGACACTGTTTTTAATTACCGTTCATAGGATATTTGCACTCTTTTAAATTCATTTACAGCACAATATACTGAATTTCGACAAATTTTAAAATTGCGACGGATGATTCGATCTAATCTCTACCTTTCTGCTTTACCCTTCACTTTATTCCTCTTCAGAACGTAGTGCAGATGTATGAAACCTTACAGAAACGTGTTTTTCTTTGTTTTCCAAAGAACACCTCTGTGACAAATCGCCCGATAGTCAACCGTGAAGCGGTAACCTATTCAGAGTCCAAGTAACTTCACCTCTCGTGATTAAGCGATCGGGATCCGGTGTCGGTTCAGCAAATTTTCGTTGTTTGCCGCCGTCCAAGGTGAGAATCCTATCGATTCCAGCGGGATTAGGGAAGATTCCGTGTACATCCCATTCGTCTAAAACAAAAACAAACCGACGACAGTTCCGTGCTCTGCAAACTAATGACGGACAAACGTTGTTGTGGCGTCGTTGGGCCAGATGAATTTTGTATTTTTTTTTTTTCATATTTCACAATCTACTAATTTATTTGAAATCGAGATAACAGACGGCGAAGGCGAAATACATTTATTAAGAAACGTGCTTTTAACGTAATTATCAACCAGTACAAAAAATCTGTCGAATTTAAGTCAGTTTACGTTTGTCCAAAATGTTATGCTTACATTTGTCCACATTGCTATGCTTACATTAATTCAAAATGCTATCTATGCTTAGATTTGTCCAAATAATGTTACGCTTATAATTGTCCAAAATTATATGCTTACATTTGTCCAAATAATATTATGCTTACATTTGTCCAAAATGCTAGGTACTTACATACATTTGTCCAAAATGCTATGCTTACACTTGCCCAAATAATGCTATGCTTACATTTGTCCAAAATGCTATATATAGGTACTTACATACATTTGTCCAAAATGCTATGCTTACATTTGCTCAAATAATGCTATGATTACATTTGTCCAAATCGCTTATGTAGGTACTTACATACATTTGTCCAAAATGCTATGCTTATATTTTCTCAAAATGCTATGCTTGTATTTGCTATGCTTACATTCTAAACGCTATGCTTACATTTGTCCAAAATGCTATTTTTTGGGACACTGAAAGACATTCGCGAATTACATAAAAAGTATGAATCGTGTAAGATAATTTTTGATCTAGTGTACAATTTTATGTATAAATTTTTAAAAGTGTAGTAATGTTTTCAATTTGTTACAGAACCTGAAGAACCAGATCATGACAACGAACCTGTGGGTGGAGCAAGTAAGTATTTTTATCTTTCTTTTTTTTTTATCGTATTAAATTCTAAACAGGGTTTGGTTAACTACCGGGAACGGGGTGCACATACCGAGGCTTAAATAGGTTATCTCTCAAAGTTTAAACGATGTTTTAACCTTTATATCTAGTAAAATGTTAACGCCCATTATTAAATAGGTGTCTGCCTAGGGTGTCTAGGGATATCGGCATGAATATTCCATTGGCCTTTCCACACTTGCTAGCTGCAAAATCGATTTGTTTTGCGGAGATTTAATTAAAAAATGTGTAATCTTTGTTCGTTTACTTTATTGGTGGCAAAGTACACAAAGTAAGAGACAAAACATTGAAAGAATTAATGTAAAAACGATTAAGCATAATCAAACAAAAAAATATACAAAATAATAAAATAAAAAGCAGTTGTTTACAGTTTATAGACACAATGACAACTACAGGGAGTTAGTATGGAAGAGGAGGCGGAATATGACTATTTTTATGTGGCAGAGGGGGTGGTATATTATTATTTCTTACGAGACGCCGCGTATAAGTAGCTCTCTGACAGTCGCTGGGGGAATAGTCGTAAGGGGGTTTTAATTAAATGTTGTTCAAGCCATTTACTTTTGTTTTGCTACGCGCCCGGACTGCTACGAAGGTGGTGGAGAGAGAATAAGTATTCAGCGGGCGCCGCGCTCATACTTCGTCGGGGAAAGAACGTGGGCGTTTCTCTGCGTTATTATTGTTTCATTTCCAAATTAAATGGGCAAAAAGTCCACCGCGTTCGACGGCTCCACCTGAAGTAATGATTGGGGCTTGTTTGTTTGGGCTTAGCGTTATTCAAATTTTAACAAACCGGAGGAACAAAGCTTCCCCGGGTTGCCAATCGAGGAAAGATTATTGGAAAGCGGTGGCGCGCTCAGAGCGGGAGTACCGTGAAAACTGAATCAGGAATTATTACGCGAAACTTAGGCCGACCCTGTATCGTCCCAGTATGGCGCGGTTTAAACAAGTATTTTTACATCAACAAGCACACTATAGAAGGTTTCTTGTTGCAGAGCTGGTACGACTACAAGCTGCGGTGGGAGCCGAAGGAGTACGGCGGCGTGCACATGCTGCACGTGCCCTCCGACCACATCTGGAGGCCCGACATCGTGCTGTACAACAAGTAAGTCGAGCTCCCTCTTACACTACTCGTCTACTCGGTGTCGTGTCAAGTAGATCTCTGTGTGTCTAGCTTGCCGACTAACGATTATTTTTCAGATAACTAATGTATTGTGTGTACCCCCCACCTCATACCCGTATCATCTCGAGACCGCGGCGATCGCAGAAATAATTCGCACGCCGCAACGGATGCATAAAAAGCCAAAATGTTCCTTTACTCTTTACTCCATTCGTTGGATAGTACCTTTCATCATATTTTTCCTATAATTCCCCCAAGAATACGCCAACAGTACTTTTATTTGTTGCTACAGAGTCAAAATACCGTACGTGCGCTATGTTCGTGATGATAGCTACTTGTAATATACGCAGCGATCATAGCAACCATGTCTAGCACAGCTGCGTGACAGTAATATTGGCTAATATTGGTTTTAAATGTACAACGAACATAGCTATCGAACATAGTTAGCTATCGTAGCAATTTGTGTGAAACAGTGATGGCTATTTTTTACTACCCATCATAGCGATGTAATAGGCATTGTACATGTAGAAATAATAGCGCTCTGTTTGATCGTAATATGTATAGATAACTTGACGAACGAACAAAGCGCTCTGTTTGATAAAACAAGCGGCTGCTTTTAATGGACATACCTACATAGCTCTGAATATTTTTAGTATAAAACAACAATGGATATATTTAATATGCATAGCGAACATAGCTAGCTTTGCGCTTTGTGCGTTCGTATTAGCTACTTTAACATACATAGCTAACGTAACAAACTAAGCTAATAAGGCGCTTTATATGATGTCGGCATGAAACAATGGTGACTATTTTTAATTGCGAACATAGCTAGTGTAGCATAGCGCTCTATGCGGCTAATGCCCATAGCGAACATAGCGAATACAACCTAGAGACCATAGTTACAAATCGAGATGTGGGATCTTAGCCTAAAATAATGGTGGCTGTTTTTAATATACATTACGAACATAGCTAACAATTTATTACTTTACTAAGTACATCGATCTAGAGAAAGAAGCGAATGTTGTTCTGAGCGTTCCAATATTGCACTGGTCTCGAGGGAAAAAAATATATCTATCGGTACCGAGATGTGGTATCTCGTATGTGGCATGTCGGGTCATTGCAAGTGGCGTTTTACCCTTAAAAGTATATTTATGGAGACAGAAAACAGACGCCTATACTCTGTCACGCGTTTGTTTTATACGAAAGCGAAATTCGGAATTGAGAATGTAATCGAAATGTACCTGGTGAAATGACAAACACGAGCGTCAATATGGGCGATAAGACGTCGCGTCGATTCGCGTCCGTATAGATTGGCTCGATTCCGAGATAACCAAATAAAATCGGATCTAATTTATCGACGGACGCATTTTCTTAACTCTGCGGACGGGGTTACGGTAATCCGGCTCTAAAATCCAATAAACCTTAATCAGCGGCCCTGTTCTGCACTATATATCTTTCAATTGTTCCTTTGGAGTTGTTAGCTCGGTTGCAGCGACGATCGCTATCGGATTGTAGTGAAAGGGATGAGAAATTGGGGTATGTTTGCGTTATTCCTGGGTTTTCTGAAGGAAAGTTTCTCTTCCAATATTAACAACATCGTTCGTAAAATGTAATCCTGCCTGACACCAGTTGGAGAATGTTTTAAAGTATACAGGGTGTCCCAATGTTCCATGTTCGTGACGATATGTCATTAGTTTAAGGGTTTTGTGAGGGAAACTGAGATAGAAGTGCGCGCGTGTTCGTGAAAAATGTCCGAATCATCAAACTTGCAGAAATATTGAAAGACTTCTTCTAGAAATTAATCAGCTTAAAGCCCTATCACCCATTGTGGGAAAAAAAATTCTAGAAATGATGGAAGAGAATCCGGCAACCACTGTCAGATTAATACATAGTCGGAAAACGGACAAAGTAACTGAAAGAAAGAGCGCTCGCAGCTGTTCGTCTGCAATCTGATATTTTACATCTCGAGGACATGTCGGCTCGCATAAAAGTCCTCGCCAGTATTATCCGCGGAAGTTTTCGCATATTCCCGACATTTCCGATAAAGAAGCTTTTACAAAGCTAAGAAATTCCCGATAGATTGCGGCGGAACAGTAAAAAGGATACGGATACGCGCCGAAATTTACCGTCAAACATCGTGTCGTGAATTCATTTTAATCTATTTTTGTTTAATGTCTCGTTTGAGCGACACGGAAAATATGCTTCCCTCGCTCGGGCTTCCCCCTAAGTGTGTTTGCCGAGTTCGAAAAGTTGTTTGGAATGTCAATAAAGGCCCTAAGGTGACGTTTATGAAAATTTGAAAGTATAATGCATGTATATGTGCAATATTTCACGAGATTTGCCTCTACCTCAATGCAGGGGTACTATTTTCAGGGATATGCGTGCCACTGCATACATTTCCATTTACACCCGGAGTGTAAGTGTTACGGCGGCCCGGAAAGTGCAAGAAAGTGCCGTAAAGCGGCAGTAAAATCAGAGGTTGGTTCGTGCTTTGCGGGATAATTTGTTAGATTGGAGAAGATGATATAAAACTTGGCCAGAATACTATTATAACTGTTTAATTTGCTTCAAAGAATTATAGCGTAGTCTTAATTAATCTCTTGGGGTTCCTTGATGACTTATAAAGGCTTAGTTTGTCGCACAGGTTTTTAATTATTGTGAAATGCTTTGAAAATTGTTTTGATATTTTCAAGGATTTCGACGTGTTTAGGTGTTTTCGAGGTATTTCTCTATGTTTAGAAGTATGTATGTATATTTTACAACTGTTTTTTTTTAAGATTCCACGAATTGCGGTGTGTGGAAGGGGCGGTGTACTAATACACAATATCTTGCTACTAGCAATATTTTTGACTTTATTATTCTACAAAAATATCGATATCCTATTTCTGAGTCAGCCCGCTGTGATTTGCGATGTTTTCGATAACTCGTAAACACCCCAACGCCCAGGTGGCCCCTGTTGTTTTCGCGTTCCAACTAGGTCATGCGGCGAAAATGCATCCGAGAACTGCACGTCGAGGGACGACACGGTAACAAGCGCGACGTTGTTCGGCGTCTCCACTTAGTAGAATAGTCGCTTGGGTATGTATGCTCTCATTCTTCCTTTCGGAAAAAAAGGGTTATATAGTGGCGTTGTCAGTAATATTTCAGGGAAGAGAGACGAGAAAGTCCAAGTTTATATCGTTTCCGAGCTAAAAGTAGTTGTAGTTTAATTAATTGTTGAGAATTTGTGAGAAACGAAGTTGTACTTTGATTATAATGTGTTTGTGCAAATTGAAATTAATAATATAACATTTTGACGCGTTCAGCGACAATTATTTTGACACCTCGTTTACTCTTACGTCACCAACACATGTAACAGAGGTAAACAACTTGAAGTCGTCTGGATATAAGGGAACATTAGTCAGAAAATTACCAGAAATATCATTAAAAAGAAACAATCTCATATTTTTGCAGATATCAGAACACGTATATTGAAGCATTGATAAATACCTACACATTATAGCTATATTTTAGGAATAGAAATAGGAATTTTAGAAATAGTATAGAAAAGGAAGACGAGAGTGAAGAGGATTTGATTTATACACCGTGTGTCCACCTAGTGTGCATAAGTCCAATATCTAGGTTAATAAAAGATATAACTTATTTTTTTTTTTCTACAGAATTGCCTACTTTCCCGAGCTGCACAAAATGAAAATATATTTCTATATACAGGGTGTTCAGTTTTAACTTGGCAGGTACCAACTTAATTTTTTTAAATGGAAACCTATATTTTTTATGGCATTATCGAATTCTACGTTATAATATTAT
>NW_019417369.1:15167-19986 GCF_000390285.2 Anoplophora glabripennis | reverse complement strand
GGCTTCAGTTCTGCTTAGGAAGTAAATAATTCCTCACTGCGCGGCGTTGCCAAAACAGCGTTGTCAAATATCTGTTGATAAGGCCGCTAAATTCCTTGTTCTATTTCCGTCAGAAATCTTATTAAAATCGTGAAATATAAAATACAGCTGATAAATTAAGGAAAATTCAATAGAACTAAAATACGGTGTTATTTGCGTATTTAAAGTAAAATTAAAGATGCGGCTCTGGTAGTCCAATTAAATGGGCTTTTAAATCTCAATTTTGGTCAACTTGCCTGAATTTTTTGTATAAGTGAGTTTGAGGTAATGTAGTAACAATAAATAAGTAATTATTTTTCAACTCCCAAGCAGGGGTGAAAAAATATTAAGTGAAGTGTTATTTCAAGATAACTTAAAAGGGGTAAGACCTAGATAAAAAAAAATCTTATAAAAGTTGCAGAGTATAAAAGTTTACATAAAAATTAGTTTTTTCTGCTATTAAAATTAACGGAGTAGGAGGCTAGAATTTATAGGGTATGAGAAACTTTAAATCGTAAGCAGACTTTTTTTTCCAATTTACTCTAAAAATAATAAACTTTCCTTTCAGATAAATAGACAGTTTTTTTAAATTAAAATGTTTAACGATTTTAATTTTATATAAATATCTCGCGTACGCGTAATGATAACAATTGTTGATTATATTCAATATAGCTTTCTGCACAATATGATGGACTGCCAGTAATTTTTTTTAATACGTTTTTCCCGTTCTCGATCTGAGAAAGGAATCGAGAGTTCGAAAGTTACTGCCGTTTATTGATATCGGGAATCTCTGCCCCCTGATTGATGATCTGCGGCGTAATTTAGTGAAATATAGAGGCCTTCGGGCGTGGATTGCGAAATTAAATATTCAAAGTACGTCTACAACTTATATCGCGAGCTACCAAGTCCCTAATGGAAAATGTGTGTTAGCCGGATGATGTTCTGTTAGTCCCAGAACAAATCCAATCTCGGGCTATGCAAAATATGCTTTTAGCCGGATGATCTTGATGCTTGAGAGCTTGAAAAGTTGAATCGTGATCGATAAATTGACGGCAAAACATCTCTTATCTGTTTAAAATTAATTTATTTTATCAGCCATAAAGGTAGATGAGGTTTCTGAATTGTTTTGTGCTTAAAAACAAACAATAACTCTAACACAGATACCGCTTCAATAGGTAGTTTCTATAAAAAAAATCCAAACAAAAAGCTTTATTTTGAATTTAGTCCCGTTACTCGGGGTTTTTACCTTCGAATTCTTTATAACTGAACCGATTGACGTGAAATTTTTACTGAATGTGGGGAATGCCTCAAGGAACAAAACTTATATAGTGCCGAAGTGTGCTTTTGCCCTGGGGTGGAAATTTTTACGCCCAAAATAACCACAGGAATCGATAGAGGAGTCAATTTTAAGTAACAAATGTTATATANGTAATTTCGTGAAATATAGAGGCCTTCGAACGTGGATTGCGAAATCAAATATTCAAAGTACGTCTACAACTTATATCGCGAGCTACCAAGTCCCTAATGGAAAATGTGTGTTAGCCGGATGATGTTCTGTTAGTCCCAGAACAAATCCAATCTCGGGCTATGCAAAATATGCTTATAGCCGGATGGTCTTGATGCTTGAGAGCTTGAAAAGTTGAATCGTGATCGATAATTGACGGCAAAACTTCTCTTATCTGATTAAAATTTATTTATTTTATCAGCCATAAAAGGTAGATGAATTTAAGTCAGGCGAACGTGCGGGCCAAGGAACTGGACCACCACGACCTAACCACTGGTTTGGATATACGTGATTTAGGTGTTCTCTAACCTGAAAGATAAATAGGTAATAGGAAAAGTATAATAACAATAAAATAATCACATTACAGCCAAAGGAACGTGCGTAAATCCGGTATTTTACATAAAAATGTTGTTTTTTTTGCAAGAACTACGCAACTTAGGTATAGGGAAAGCTATTAAAAAATTGTAGGGTCTACAGAAAGGCATCTAATGAAATCATAAAACACAGGGTAGGTAGTCTATTTGAAAAAGTCGAGATTTTTCAAATTTTATATTATCAGGTTTGGCACGTTTTTTTTTTGCCCCCTGTATATCGCAGGCCAACTTTTAATACGTCTTTTGAAAGAGCCATCTTCACTCTACAGTTCGTGAAAAAAATAATTTCTAGCTGTCATACAATCATAATGTCAACTACTAGAAGTGTCGAAACATAAGAAAAAAATGAAAAGTCGATTATCTCGAAAACTATCAATATTTTAATAGGGATTATAACACAAAGTCCCGCTAATTACTCACGTAGAATTCGATATTGCCATAAAAAATATAGGTTTCCATTAAAAAAAATTAAGTTGGTACCTGCCCAGGAAAAACTGAACACCCTGTATATGCAAATTTATTTTCATTTTGTGCAGCTCGGGAAAGTAGGCAACTCTGTAGAAAAAAAAATAAGTTATATCTTTTATTAACCTAGATATTGGACTTACACGCACTAGGTGGACACGGTGTATGTTATTTGCAACAAAAAAAAATTGTTATAAAAATAAAAGAATTAAAATCCAAATAAAAATTCTTCTTTTCCCTATTTTTGATTGCAAATTTTAATCAGTTGAAGTAGAGAGTAAGTAGAACGTAAATCCAAATTTTTTGCAAATCGGTGCTGTTTGGGAAAACTATACAGCAACGCCGTATTTTACCTTCAATGACTGGACTATCACATTAAATGAAGATGAAGAAATATAGGCAGACTGGACAAAATCAGCAAAACCATTAACTGTACGGATCAATAAAAGTAACAAGTCATTGATCAAGAATTGATGACGTATGACATAGGTTATTTATAAAGGACCAAAAATAGCGAAGTTTTAGCTTATCATCTCTCGTCGCGATTGCCAGAAAATCTTCTAAATTATTTAATATCGTTCTCTGCGAGCGTTCCTCTGTGTTGTGTACGCGATTTATGGAATTCTACAGACAACCCCTAACCGGGAGGGGGTGGCTCGACTCGGCTAAGGTCACTCCGGCTCCCTACCCCCGGAGCGCAATTTAACCAAAACAAGATACGAGCTAACTTACTCAAAATATGACATTACGGCGTAGCATCTCCCCAACATTGTATCCCTGGCTGTGGCGTCGAGGTGTTTCCTTTATGCTTATTCCGTGGACGTTGTCGTTATTTAGAACCGCTTTTTTTTTCTCCCGTCTTCCGAATAGGTACTGTTGCTACCGCGGCTTCAGCGGTTGGAGACGTGCGATTTTTTCCCCTCAAAAAAATACCCAAGGAGTGAATCTCACTGATTTTTGTTCGGAATTTGTGTAATAATTTATATGTGCTGTTTCTCAGATTCCTGTACGACTTCGACCAGTGTTTTTTTGTAATTTGTTCGGAAACTTTTCTATCGGCCGCGGGCCTCAAGCTTCCTTCTATATTAGTTTCTGTCAGATTGGGAAGCACTTTAAACTACATTAATCTTACTTGGAAGTGACAAAAGCCGAAGACAATAAAACTCGCCCTAATCAATACCTTGAGTTGTACTACCCGGATGAAGGGGGGAATCTTTCATCAGCATCTCCGTTGGAACAGGGAAATGCGTTAGCTGTGGGGAGTAGAATGCCTCTAATTGTATGTCTTTGCGAAGTCAGTTGAACATGCATAAAAACGCCTACCAATAAAATTGAGTTTCATAGGTAAACAAAAAAATTAATTTCTAAATATATTTTTTTTAATTTGCTTAAACAAAAATTATTTAAATAATTGTAATAGTTATAACTAAATACATTCATATTCATTGTTGAAATATACACGTAAAAAAATTTGTTCATTGAAAAAAATGCAATAGCTTAGGGTAAAATATGCAGTATATTTAATGTTTAAATAATAAACTTTGTTGATAACAAAATATGTGCATTACGATATTCGAATTCCTTGGCACGCGAGACATCGAAATTGGTCCATTAGAAGTCGAGATAATGCAATTTTTTTCGTACCTCCGAATTCAATCTCGTAACGAAAGCCCCCTCTCCCACTTTTCGTGTTTTGAGTCACTTTTCGCGCGTGCGAGCAACAGCTGTTCCGCTGATTTATCTATGTTGCCGATAATTTATGGATACGAAAATTGCAAATTGATAAATGTAATCTAATTGTTTAAAAATAAAAAAAAGAGTGTTAACTTTAAAATTTTAGCCGTCCTAATCAACCGATTTCAATTTTTTTAAAACCATTTGAAAAGTTGAGCGGTCTTTTCTATGTGAAAATTTTTTTAAGTATCTAGATGCTTTATTTGAGGCTGTGCAACATTTTGAAAATTCTAAAGTTTTTTAAAAAAAATATTTTGCGAAAACTATCCAAAAAACTTGATTATTTTGCCTTTTTTTATCAATTACTACTATTTTGCAACACCGGTAATAATTTTAAATATTTTTAACTTGCAGTATATTGTGCAAAATTCAATTCTAAAACTTTTTTCCTCTTCAATATTCCAAAATGCATAGGTATATTTCGACAGATCCGCCCTAGTCTATAAGAGGAAATAAGAAAATGTAGTTATTTTATTGTTTTACATTATATGGTTAATAGGAAAGGATGTTAAACAATATTTGATGGCCAATTGTTTTAATTTTTACATAAAGAAAAAATATTATAATCCATGGTTATTATTTTTTTATCTGAAGATGGGAAAAAATAATCCCGAAACGATCGTAAAAAAAAATTGTTTTACAACAAATTATTTAATTGTGACCTGTTCTCCCAGTAAATTAATTATTATTTTGGAAGTTCAACAAATATTGATTGTTTTTTTTC
>NW_019417369.1:0-14750 GCF_000390285.2 Anoplophora glabripennis | reverse complement strand
CTGGGTTCGATCCCTGGTGCAGGTATGGTTTTTTTTCAATTAAAATTAATTTCAAATGCAACTATTCATCGTCCACATTTTTCGGCTTCAGTTCTGCTTAGGAAGTAAATAATTCCTCACTGCGCGGCGTTGCCAAAACAGCGTTGTCAAATATCTGTTGATAAGGCCGCTAAATTCCTTGTTCTATTTCCGTCAGAAATCTTATTAAAATCGTGAAATATAAAATACAGCTGATAAATTAAGGAAAATTCAATAGAACTAAAATACGGTGTTATTTGCGTAATTAAAGTAAAATTAAAGGTGAGGCTGTCTGGTAGTCCAATTATTAAATGGGCCTTTAAATCGCAATTTTGGTCAACTTGCCTAAATTTTTTGTATAAGTGAGTTTGAGGTAATGTAGTAACAATAAATAAGTAATTATTGTTCAACTCCCAAGCAGGGGTGAAAAAATATTAAATAAAGTGTTATTTCAAGATAACTTAAAAGGGGTAAGACCTAGATAAAAAAAAATTGTTATAAAAGTTGCAGAGTATAAAATTATACATAAAAATTAGTTTTTTAAAGAAAAACTTTTTTTTAGAGAAATTTTAAATCATAAGCAGAATTTTTTTTTCCGATTTACTCTAAAAATTATAAACTTTCTTTTCAGATAAATAGACATTTTTTTAAAGTAAAATGTTAACAATTTTAATTTTATCTAAATATCTCGCATACGCGTAATGATAACAATTATTGATTATATTCAATGTAGCTTTCTGCACAATATGATGGACTGCCAGTAATTTTTTATAATACGTTTTTCCCGTTCTCGATCTGAGAAAGGAATCGAGAGTTCGAAAGTTACTGCCGTTTATTGATATCGGGAATCTCTGCCCCCTGATTGATGATCTGCGGCGTAATTTCGTGAAATATAGAGGCCTTCGAACGTGGATTGCGAAATCAAATATTCAAAGTACGTCTGCAACTTATATCGCGAGCTACCAAGTCCCTAATGGAAAATGTGTGTTAGCCGGATGATGTTCTGTTAGTCTCAGAACAAATCCAATATCGGGCTATGCAAAATATGCTTATAGCCGGATGATCTTGATGCTTGAGAGCTTGAAAAGTTGAATCGTGATCGATAAATTGACGGCAAAACATCTCTTATCTGATTAAAATTAATTTATTTTATCAGCCATAAAGGTAGATGAGGTTTCTGAATTGTTTTGTGCTTAAAAACAAACAATAACTCTAACACAGATACCGCTTCAATAGGTAGTTTCTATAAAAAAAATCCAAACAAAAAGCTTTATTTTGAATTTAGTCCCGTTACTCGGGGTTTTTACCTTCGAATTCTTTATAACTGAACCGATTGACGTGAAATTTTGACTGAATGTGGGGAATGCCTCAAGGAACAAAACTTATATAGTGCCGAAGTGTGCTTTTGCCCTGGGGTGGAAATTTTTACGCCCAAAATAACCACAGGAATCGATAGAGGAGTCAATTTTAAGTAACAAATGTTATATAAAGTTTTTTGGATAATCCAATATTTTCCGAGTAATTCGTCATCGAAAATGTTGATTTTTTACTGAAAAAGTGCATGTTTTCGGACAGTTTCTTGCAAATAACTCTGAAACCATTGGATTTAACGAAAAAGTTGTAATGAACAAAAAGAAAGGTAATAAAAAAATAAATCTAATGGTATTATTTTGTTTTTCTCTAATTGCATTATAAACCAAGTAATGGATTTTTAAACATGTTAGCTAAAAACTAAATTGTAACCAGTAAACGTTAAATAACGCCAAAACCATAAATATTAGGAAAAAAACTGTTTAAACCTTTTTTAAAGTACTTTGAAAAACCTTTAAAATGAGCTGTTTTAAAAATCTTTAGAATCAAAATTAACGGAAATATGATCGAAATAACATGATAGTCTCATTTTTAATTAATTAAAATTAAATGCAATCCATTTACAGATTTCTTCATTTATGTTCTAAGAATATGTTCTGGGTCTTTGGCTGACTTACAAAGCATGATTTCGAAAAAAAACTTAATTTTTGAAAATGTTAATTATTCAAATTTAAAAAAAATCGATTTTTACGCTGTAACTTAAAATTAAAGGGTGTACGAAAAAAATACATGGGTAAAAAAATAGCTTTAATTTTGCTGAAGATTTTGCTTTTTTTATTATTCGTCTAAAATTAATATTAATCGAGATATCGCCATTTTAAGTTATCTTACGAATGAGAGAACCACCCTTTTCGAGCCCTTTATACCTTTCAAACTTAAAAATGAAGGGCTTAAAAAAGATCANCGATCAACTTGGGGCCCTCCGGGCGATCTGCTGCAATTTGCCGATACTCGATGGTAAAAATGTCACTTCTCGCTTTTCCCCTCTCGGCCGGGGGGACGTGGTCAATTTAACTGGTTTCTATTCGTGCACGGAGACGGACAGTTTCAGGAATCAACATCCAAAGCTCTGGATACTGAATATCATCAATCGTTACTTACGCGGGGTCGTCAACAATGTAAAAAAGAGGTAGAATAGATTGGTTAGTTGTCCGTAATGTGTGAGGTTTGAAAAATCGTGTGCGAAAATTATTCTCCGTTGAAATAGGTGTTAGAAAAAACGTCCATTAACATTTATCTACTGCTTTATATGTGGAAGAGTACCAATTTTTTCTGGTACAGTGTCACTAATTAAGAGAAAAAATTGTGTAAAGCAACTGTGCTCTGAAGTACGCATTTTAGGGTACAACTATTGTCCCCTTTTTATGTAGTATGTAACCCGGAGATGATTCCAGTGGTTCTCAACAGGTTTCAACAAATTTGATTATTATTTGGTTATTTTTAATTTTGAGCACAATTTTACTGTTTCGACTATTGAAAATGCTTATAATTAACGCATTCTCGATGCGGTGCCATCGCCAAATCAATGGATAAAACATTTTAACGAAACAAAGAAAGGACGCCGGGCACAGCTCGATGTTCCTCCAAAGATGCGAATAAATCAATAACACAGCTTTATCTCGCTAATGAGATCTTGTAAATTCATTCCAGTTTCGTTCTTTATGTGGAAAAAACGACGCATTCCAATTATCACTTGCCCCGGCAGACACCGGTAAATAATTACTGCTTTATCCTTCTTACAATATATCCACAAAACCGTAAGAGGCTTCATTTACCAATTAGACCAATTGACAGTTCTCTCCTCGAGTATACGCTCGTGACGAGGAAATTGCTCACCGGAGGCAGTACTGCATAAGAAGCCGAGAAATCAACGCGGACGCATCTGGAAAGTAGAATTTGAAATAAAAGAGTCCCGAGGAGTACCTGGAACCAAATCGTCGGGTAACTGTCCGCACCTATCGACCATATCTCCATGCAAGAAGTTCGATTCTATGCTGTTTTTCTAGGCAGAACGTGGCAAAAACGAGGATATATATTTTACATATACCCTGTTAAATCTGATTATTTAGTCTTATTGAGTATAAATATGCAAAATCTAGCTGTGTTTAGGAGGGTACTTATAAACTTTTAAAGTATAACAAGTGTTCGGTCGCGATCGCTGGGCGTAGGGGTGGTTCGATCGGAGTATTTTAAAGTAGCTGTGTAGGTTGTATATTTGTCTGTCGGAGCATTCCATGATTGCGGGGGTGAGGGGTGAAGGTGTCATTTGGAAGAAAATTGGTACTTCCAATGTATCAAAAATTTGCTTGATGGCGAATTGTGTGATTTTTTCCAAAATGCTCATATTTTCGAAGGAAATGATGGAAGAGACCAATGAAAACTTAAGGCTTAAAACCACCCTAGAATTTTGAAAAAATCGATTTTTGGATAGATGGTTTAATATATATGAAGCGTATAGGAAAAAAGTTTTAGGTGGGGTAAAAATCAGGAACACGAATATCTTATGTTGAATGGCAACAAACACTTTAAAAGCATTTTTCGAGGAACCACATTTTTTAACTGGCCGGAAAAACAACTTTACTTAAAAAAGTTTTTTGAATGTTCACCAAATCAACAATTATTAAAATTTTTAATTTCCCTACGATATTCCATAGCTTTACATAATATCATAAAATGTGTTTTTTTTTTTGTTCAAAGACCATCTGCTAATAAGAAACCATTCCGGTCATACAGCCCTCTGAATAAAAGGTGTCGTCCCTTACAGCCGCCATTTTTAATCCAAATCGTTCGAAAAATTTCACATTGTACTAATACTAATAGAGTAAAAATTTCACACAATCGCGTATCGCGACAGAAATTGATTCAGTTAATTTTTAAAGTTTTTCTCGAAAATCAGGCTTTTTTGAAAAACATGAAAGTAGTAATTTATAGAAAATTAGAAGACGAATGCGAAAATATCACGGTTGTTACCGTAAAGCAGTGGCGTACTATTTTATTTAGAAAAATATGCCACCGATACCCTGTATCTACGCCACTGGAGCATGTACATTTTAGGAAAAGCCCCCAGATTCTGAACAATGTTTACATAAATACTTGTGCCCAATTTCAAATTATTTCACTTACCTACTAGTTTTTAAATTATTAAAAAAAAATTGAAAACATTTTTTAAAGTAAACACCCTGTATATGTTTAACGAAGCGTCCTAGATAAAAACTTATAGGAAACTAAAAAAAAGAATACGAGGTTTCAGTTTCGGTCACCATTTGTGAATCACCCTGTATATTCGTTATTTGTCCTATATTTCTTTAATACAAAACTTTTTTTTTTAATATTGCGTTGAAATGTTTAATATTATTAAGCAATAAAGGAACTTGACCTACTACGATTTTATTGAAAAATCTCGAGTTTTTTCCCTGAAATAATAAATACCTAAAACTTTTCGATAATTTTTAGGTGCAAAGTAACACCAATAGCCACAAAGCAGTCCCATTTTACAGATACAATTCATTTCTACTAGTACTATAAGGCAATTCAAGGGTTAAATTANCACGGAAAAAGCTACCTAATACAAAATACTTATGTATACAGTTATTATCCTGACTATAATTTATATTGAAAATATATCAATTTGTATTCTTTTTCGTTAATAACAACCCTTGTAGCATTGCTGCCATCATTTTCGGAACGCATAACATCTGCCGAAGTTTGTGAAGAACAGCTATATTTTCCTTAGATTTTCCTTGCAATATCAAGTTTGTTAGACTCCTGAAAATAACTTTCTGCTACAGAGGAGCTCATCTATCGACCATGCCGTTTGATGGTTGTAAGATCAGCACCTTTATAGGCCAATAAAGTTGTTGAAGTACGCCTTATACAATGGCCAGTATATGCTCCTGCATTTGCCATATTCACGGATGAAGCAACTATTGAGGGTACCTTCACCAATGCGTTGATTCCAACAAGCTGAGAAGTACATTTTGCTGTAGCAAATGCTACTTAATACACTTATACAATAAATAACTATTACACGAGAATACATTAATTAACATTGAAAAAAAAACACATATTTTTCATTTATGAAAATAGTACTTACAATCTTCAAATAAAAAACAAACAGTATTCACAAGAATCATCAAACGAATTTAGAAAACAATTTTACAGATTATTATAATTCCTCATTATTTCTTTTACTAATAAATAAAAAATTTAGATAGTGTTGTATTAGTCTAGTTACTCAGGGTTTTTACCTCCGAATTCTTTATAACTGAACCGATTGACGTGAAATTTTGATTGAATGTGGGGAATGCCTTAAGGAACAAAACTTATATAGTGCCGAACTGTGCTTTTGCTCTGGGGCCCTTCTTGGGGGTGGAAATTTTTACGCCCAAAATAACCACAGGAATCGATAGAGGAGTCAATTTGCAGTAACAAATGTTATATAAAGTTTTTTGGATAATCCAATACTTTCCGCGTAATTCGTCATTGAAAATGTTGATTTTTTACCGAAAAAGTGCTTGTTTTCGGACAGTTTTTTGCAAATAACTCTGAAACCATTGGATTTAACGAAAAAGTTGTAATGAACAAAAAGAAAGGTAATAAAAAACAAATCTAATGGCATTATTTTGTTTTTCTCTAATTGCAATATAAACCGAGTTATGGAATTTTAAACATTATTATATGTTAGCTAAAAACTAAATTGGAACCAGTTAACGTTAAATAACGCCAAAAACCATAAATATTATTTATTAAAAAACTATTTGCATCTTTTTTAAAGTACATACTTTGAAAAACCTGTAAAATGAGCTGTTTTAAAAGTCTTTAGAATTAAAATTAACGGAAATATGATCGAAATAACATGATAGCCTCATTTTTTTTAAGAAAAAATTAATAAACAAATCAGTGCCTTTGGTGACAGAATTAAAATTAAATGCAATCCATTTACAGATTTCTTCATTTATGTTCTAAGAATATGTTCTGGGTCTTTGGCTCACTTACAAATCATGATTTCGAAAAAAAAACTTAATTTTTGAAAATGTTAATTTTTCAAATGTCTGAAAAAAAATCGATTTTTATGCTGTAACTTAAAAATTAAAAGGTGTACGAAAAAATACAAGAGTAAAAATTTAGCTTTATTTTTGCTGAAGATTTTGCTTTATTTTGTATTCCTCTAAAATTAATATTAATCGAGATATCGCCATTTTAAGTTATCATATGAATGAGAACCACCCTTTTCGAGCCTTTAAACTCTTCAAACTTAAAAATGAAGGGCTTGAAAAAGATCAACTCAACAGTTCACGTAGCCCTTACAATTCCCTGCAATATTACAAACAAATCCTATACTTACATAAAATTATTCATAATCAGGATGATACCACTCACAACACTAAACGCGTCTGCACAGATTTTTTGCAATTACACGATTTCAAATAATAACATTTAGACTGTTTAGAAACGAATTAAATGTTTAAATGTTTATCTTAATAAACAGATTGTGAAGAAATGTGTATTATTACAGCTGATGTTGATCATTATAACGACTAACTTTACAGCGGCTGCTATCTTAATCGTTAAATGATAAACTTGAATAAATAAGGAACTAAAACTGCTATTATGGACAAATCAAATAAAGATAAGGTTTACTAGAAAATTCCGACCAATAATGTTAACTAACTTACAACCAATAAGAATGAAATTAAACGTTTAAATGGAACAAAATGAATCGGAGAATAAATTTGAAGCTGTTTTGTTAGTTCGACGGAAATTTTATTTAACAAAACAATCAAAGGTCATCAAAACATTTCACCCACCATTTTAATATTGCTTATAGCAGTGTAGTAAATATATCCCAATTATCATGAATTTGACAAGAAATATAAAGACAATTATTGTTCTGAACTTCACAACAACGATGTCTCATACTTTTGTAACAAACAAGAAAATTATAAACGAGGTGACATTACTCCTGGTTATAATTTGAAATATCGGTCTAATATATTTACGCCCCCTAATGAAATCGTACCTCGTGTTGTTATATTGAACAACGTCACAGCGTAGGACGACGTATAAATTTATCAAATTCTAAATAGGACACTGACACCGAGCGTTCAAAAAAATAGCTGAATGTTATGTAAGGAAGTCACGTTAATTGCACACAAAAAAATTACACGAAATTTCTGCTTTTTATCCGTTTAATGTGAACAGTTTTATGCTCATGACTCATGAAACTAGAAAAAATGTTGTGGATTTGAATTTCTAATTTCTCTAAATCAATTATTCTGTCACATTCCAATTGCATTGATCTCATTATGAACACAATTTCATTCCAAACCAAAAATAAGTCAAAATACCATCTCCTATCGCCTAACCACATCACGGCATACCCCTAGACTGAACTCGTTTAAGTGTAAGACATATACCGCCCAAATACGGATAAATGGTCTGCTGGTCTTAATGGTCTCTAAGAGTGATGAGTTCGACTAGCCGAGGGCATGGTATTATTTATACCCGCCGTGGTATTACACAAAACCATGTTCTAGTGTTTATAGGCTTAATTATGAACTGGTCTAACGTTTGCTAGATGGGGCGCGTAAGTCTCTCCGATGGTGTCGACCACGAGGTGTCGTTTTTTCTTTCAGTTCTGCGACGGACATAATTATCAGTCACGTGCATAGGGTCTTCGATTTTTTAGTAGTGAGTCTCCCTGAACGCAAACAATTCGGTGACTACACATCTGATTGTTATGTTGCAACTCAGGAGTACCGCAGGGTTCTAATTTAGGGCCACTGTTTTGTATTATATTTATCATCAGAGCTAGGCAACACCTACAAACTCATGACGTCTATTATTTGCTGATAATATAAAAATGAGTACATAAATCAACAGCTTTAATGACTGTACCAGTGTATGTCACACAAAGCGTTAAATGATTTGAATTGAGGTGAGATAATAATTATTTACAGCTGAACATATGACTGTAGCGTATGGAAGAAAAGCATATCCTTTGTTCTTTGATTATGCCAGTGGTAGTGAAAGATTAGAAACATGTGAGAAATTTTATGATTTGGGAGTTCTATTTTGTAAAAAACTCACATTTATTGATAATATTTCAACAAATGCCGCAATACGATGGAGTTTTGTGTCAGAAATTGTGAAGGTCTGCTCAATATTGACAAGTTAAAATTTAAGCACAACACTATCTTCGTACTACAAAATCGATACATTTTATTTTATTTATTTAAAAACTTAAAAACAATTGTCTTGTTTACTAAATGTTTCACAATAATAACTGCATTTTTACTTTACATTTTTTCCGTAGGACAAGTCTGCCGCGTGTACACGTGGTGTGTCAGCAGGTTAAGCGCTGATGTCACGGCGTGATGAAACTCCCCGATATTAATACTCGCTGTATTTTGAAAACTTAATTTTACGCTTCTGCAACTTTTTTGTTCATTTACGATTACTCTATGTCATGTTGAAGTAATGACGCAGTCAAACTTCTTACACCATGTATATGTATACAGCACAGAATTGATTGAATTTGATGCAAAGAATTGTGTTGCACTGAAGTTTTTATTTAAATTGTTGCACCATGATATTGATTGTCACTCATTAATATAAATGTTAAGTCTTTAGTCCCATTGCAGTCACGTCAAAATTGCACATCCTCTAACAGTGGTAGTAAAACCAATGTTTTAATTAAGACAAGTAAATTATTTAATCAAATATCTGATTTATGTGACATTAACTATGACATTATAAATTACATAATTTCTAGGTACAGAGAAATTTATAGAAGCCAACATATAACAACTTTGTAGTGTTTTTTGGTTTCCCTTTTTAAATTTTTTACTTTATTGTTACTATCTCAATGTTTTACTTATTTTATTTTCTGTAATTGGGAGTTTCAAGAACGTATGGAAAAATATTAGTAAAAATATGAAACTATTCTATTGAACCCTGTGAATTTGAAACAATTAATATATTACATGTATGTGAGCGGATGTTGACTCTGATAACAAATATAGAACGCCGATAAACATTATCTTAATTCTCAATTTTCATAAACTATAATGAGAAAATTACAAATAAGTAAATGATCAAGTACGCTATTAAGTTCCACATGTTACATTTTAATCACATCCATCTTCCAATCTACCAAATCACCAGAATCTCCATTTTTGGTAGCAATTCCAATTAACTGAAGACAAAACTGTTCCTCATCAATTATTTTCCAATGTATATCATAACCCCGTTATTGGATTTTAATTGGTGGATTCCCCGAAATATGTAAATGTTTATCGGTCAAAACTGAATAAGGGACCGTCGCCGTAGCCGTTGGGAGAGGCTCAGGGACCGTTGACAGGCCGCAATCAATTTTTCCGGCTGTTCGGTTCCGAAAGGGCCACCTGACTGATGGGTCGAAAGCAGGGAGCTGTAGGATTGAAATTAGAGGCGTTTTGTTTATTAATTGGATAGTGATTCGGTCCTTATTGAATAAATGAGTGGGTAATTTGAATTATACCTCAAAGGAATGAAATAGTTTTCCGTCAATGGGATTCGAGAGAAGGCTAAAAGCAAATGTTTTGGTTGTCAGACATATTAAATTAATTATTTTATCTGCTCCCACTATAGTAAATAGACTATTAATGCATTGTTTTTAAGGAGGTAAGTGGATTTTTCCGTAGAAGTGGAACTTACCTCTCTATGGATAAAAGCGATCTCGAGTTACAAATGCATATTTTATGAACAAATCAATAGAAATATTTGATGAACATTACATTTTATTAATTATTATGAATGAATTTATAGTAATTGTCAGCAACATAACTTTCTGCAATTGTGGCTGATTTCCACCCATCATGTCTCTTGATTGCTAATACATCAACTCCTGTATTAGCCAGGAACGTTGCCGATGTTCTTCGGAATGAATGGCCTGTATATGTTTCAGGGTGTTCTAGTTTCAAAAACTGTGCAATCTTATTAGGAATTATAGAAAGGATATTCTAGCCGACTGATTAGTTGGAATATCTACCTGGTTGATAGCGCATAAAAAAGCGTGAAATTTCAATTTTAATTTCCAATCTAATCTTGATACATTTCTTGAGAATTTTTAGGTGAGCAATAGAACCCAGACGAGAAGTAATTGTAAACGTACGTGACATACCATTTTTAGAATCTGGAATTGTAACTACAATAATGTAAACTACAGTAATGTAGTGTTAGGTGTATAGCCGTCATTCCTACGTTTAAAAATTGTTCTCTGCTTGGGGTATTTTGATATATCCACGTTCTCCTCTATGAAAATAGTTGACTTAATCACTGAGTATTCACTCCACAAACTCGTCGGTGACTTTGAATTTCTTGACTTCTCCATGAAATATGCTAGCAGTGACATTTCAGAAACACCAGTATTTTTGTCTCGGGCAATAAAAATTCGCAGACAGCATTTTCTGCACTTTCTATTTGAATATCACTCATTTAGAAATAATAATTCAAAACCAGCAAAATTGCAACTTTTTGTAAACACCTTAGAAACGACAAAATGCAAACAACCAAGGCTACTTTGCAAGGTTTCGAATAATATCAAAATGAATTGATTAAGAAATGTCAAAAAATAAAACCTAATCTTTACTTCATGAACCATAAAGGACTATGGGAGCAGATAAAATGTACACCACGCAGCAGTTAAGTATAATTTACCAGTCTCGGACTCTGTTGCCAGCACTCGCTCCGCTCGGGCGCAAAATCNATGAATGATATTATAGTAATTGTCAGCAACATAACTTTCTGCAATTGTGGCTGATTTCCACCCATCATGTCTCTTGATTGCTAATACATCAACTCCTGTATTAGCCAGGAACGTTGCTGATGTTCTTCGAAATTAATGACCTGTATATGTTTCAGGATGTTCTAGTTTCAAAAACTGTGCAAAATTACAGAAAGGGTATTCTAGCCGACACAAACTCGTCGGTGACTTTGAAGTTCTTGACTTCTTAATGAAATATGCTAGCAGTAACATTTCAGAAACACCAGTATTTTTGTTCTAACACCATTCTTTGACATTTCTATATGCCCGCCCGTAGCGCACCTTCGACTTCTCGGGCAATAAAAATTCGCAGACAGCATTTTCTGCACTTTCTATTTGAAAATCACTCATTTAGAAATAATAATTCAAAACCAGCAAAATTGCAACTTTTATGTAGCTTTTCTTGTAAACACCTTAGAAACGAGAAAATCCAAACAACCAAGGCGACTTTGCAAGGTTTCGAATAATATCAAAATGAATTGATTAAGAAATGTCAAAAAATAAAACCTAATCTTTACTTCACGAACCATAAAGGACTGTGGGAGCAGATAAAATGTACACCACGCAGCAGTTAAGTATAATTTACCAGTCTCGGACTCTGTTGCCAGCACTCGCTCCGCTCGGGCGCAAAATCGTCCTCAACTGGTAAATAATACTTACCTCTTTTATGATGTAAATAACTATTAATTGCACAGTTAAGTAGACAGTCAAATGTGTATTAGAAGAAACCTTTTGTATTTTTCTTCAATTGACTTGATCAACAGTATCTTGTACAGATATATGAAGAATAAATTGACACTGATATATTTACTAAAAGAGATAAAATTAATCGAACTGGTCCAATAAGGATTTTATTTTTTCCAGGTCACATGCTTGTTGCCCACCAGTTGTAGTCTCTCATATTTTACTTATGTAACTCTCGCAGGTGCAAGAAGCCGATGCTCCTCACTTAAGTGCAGATTATTTCTGTATTTATATGTGCAATGGATTGATAAAGGGCCGGCATTTATTTTTAGACTCTTCCTCTAAAGTCATAGTATTGTAATATTTGTCTCTGGCTTAAACTAGAGAAGCCACGCGTCGAAATACCTGTTATAAAAAAATCCGCACAACCCGCAGCTGCTAATTCATCGAAATAAACCATCTCTTATCTTAAGGTTTCTGACTGCGAAAAATTAAAGCAACCCAAGGTGCATATTTTCGACACACGTCACCGTGCAAATTCCCGTTAAAACTGCTTATGGGCAAAAATATTTCACTAGGCTCATATATTTCGGTAACGCGATACGGCCTTAGCCCGTTGTAACAAATACCCGGCGCGCATACGGATTTAAATTTATCATCATCAACATCCATTCATTAGAGAGATTAAATTTTATCTCATACTATCAGAAAGAACGGACTTAGTGGAAGTTTGAGTTCCGGGAAGTCAGATTCTGTTTTTTGAAAACAATTGCGATAAGGCGCAACCCGAGATGAAATAATGGTGTGCGTGTGCTATTAAATGCTGTCCTTGGATTTGTCGCTGTAGGAATTGTTAAAGTCGCCCTTGGTCACTGCTACGATTGGAAAAAAAACTCTTTAAAAATTTATTTACCTACTTGACTTATAAAATGTTGAAATACATATGAAGTACCGGTATGGTTAATAAAAAGCTTCCGATCTAACCTGCTAATGCTTCTGTATAAACCTAGTTGACTATTTAAATCACCTAGTCGGAGACTATTTTTGTCCATAGCTGTACATATCAATTTTGATTTTGATATGATGGGTGGTAATAGTCAAAAATCCTTTTAAGGTTCTAAGAGAAAAAAAGTAACAATAAAATCAAATTAGTCTGCTGAAGAACTGCTGACCTTGCCTCTGCAAATATATGTAATCTAAACTCCAGACAACTGCAAATTTCAAAACAATATGTTGGAGAAAGTTATAAATAAATCTGAAATCAATAAGCACACTTAATTACACTCGTAACAAACACATCCTTGTAAACATATTGGGTATAGACGAACGTTAGGTTTTTATATTCTTCGCGAACAAAACAATAACAAAACTCTTTACACTGTAGTTCTTTCTTTTATAGGATATTCACTTCCTTTGTTATACTGGACATATTAAAAAAATCCCTCATCGGCTATACGGCTTCAGTAGAAACACGTCAGGAAAAAACATGTATTTCTTCAACCGTCACAAAACTATAACATTAAATTTGTTGACTCTCGGAAATCTTTAAGGTTGACATTTTCCTTACTAAGAAAAAAAAACGGTATCTTAGCAACAAAAGTAATTACTTTTAATCCTAAAACAATGGGTTCGTGATGAAAGGAACAAATTCGCTCGGACATGTCGATTAGTATTTTTAGTTGATTTTTTGACATGAGAAAATTGTATACAGGGTGTCTCAAGAAGAACATATGCAGTCATCATTGATTTTTTTAATAGAACACCCTGTATATTATGCATTTTTGAAGTAACACTTTTTAGGCTATTGATTATGTCATATGGTATGGAACTACAACGTTGATGGGTTTTTATTGCATGAATCGTTCAAATGGTTATTTAGAATGAAAAAACCGCGAAATGCTATTAAATTAGAGGGTGGAAATTGGAGATAGGGGTGAAAATGCAACCCTTATGGTTTTTTGAGTATATCTCGAAATCGAAGCAAAATTTGAGGGTATTACATAGGAAAAGTTTTGTAGATAATGAGATTTTCTATCGAAATAGCTTATTTAAAAAATTTAAAAAATTAATTTACTGCAAAATATATTAAAAACAATTTAACAAAAAATGCATAAAATTTAATTTTTTGTTTTTTTTACTTTTATGCAAATAACTTTTGTATGAGCAGGCATTGCTGCATAGAAAAAAAGTATATAAAATTCAGTAAAAACCGAATAAAAAGGTAAAGTTTGAACGACCATAACTCCATCGAAAAAACTTTTATAACATATCATTTTGTAGGAAATTTTATATTTTTTTCTATGAAGCAATGCCTATACCTATCTCACATCATGATATTGATTGTCACTCATTAATATAAATGTTAAGTCTTTAGTCCTATTGCAGTCACGTCAAAATTGCACATCCTCTAACAGTGGTAGTAAANTACATAGGAAAAGTTTTGTAGATAATGAGATTTTCTATCGAAATAGCTTATTTAAAAAATTTAAAAAATTAATTTACTGCAAAATATATTAAAAACAATTTAACAAAAAATGCATAAAATTTAATTTTTTGTTTTTTTTACTTTTATGCAAATAACTTTTTTCTGAGCAGGCATTGCTGCATAGAAAAAAAAGTATATAAAATTCAGTAAAAACCGAATAAAAAGGTAAAGTTTGAACGACCATAACTCCATCGAAAAAACTTTTATAACCTATCATTTTGTAGGAAATTTTATATTTTTTTCTATGAAGCAATGCCTATACCTGTCTCACATCATGATATTGATTGTCACCCATTAATATAAATGTTAAGTCTTTAGTCCCATTGCAGTCACGTCAAAATTGCACATCCTCTAACAGTGGTAGTAAAACCAATGTTTTAATTAAGA
>NW_019417368.1:80795-87794 GCF_000390285.2 Anoplophora glabripennis | reverse complement strand
CTGGCCAGGTACACTGCCCCGGTTAAATAACTGCAATTGGCCAGAGTGCGTGTTCACTCGCCTGTGGTGTGGGTTCTGGTAATCTGCCTGTTGCGTGATCCGGTTGTCGACGCACATTGGGGCGAAAAAGGATTTTTTTTTTTCAAACATGACTGCAGGTCTCAAATCTCAATCAAATAGAACTTTCGAAAGCTTAAAATACTCGTAATTGAATTCAGAATGGAACCTCGAATCCTGATTTTCGAAGAACACAATAACCTCAACCCCATAAACTCAGAACCTCCATATAACCGTATTCTCCAATTTGTAGAACTTCGTGAGCACATAATTTTTTAATACTGAATATTCTAAACTGTAAAACGTTACAGCCGTACAACCCTTGATGCCAGAACCTGATAATCTAATAACCAATAATCCTGCTAACCCATAACCTGAAACCTCCAAAACCACATAACCTCATGGCCTCATAACACTTTCCAGAACTGTGAAACTCCGCAACAACTTATATCTTGATCCTATAACCTGATAACCCAGTAACCTCATAACCAATAATCCTGCTAACCCATAACCTAAAACCTCCAAAACCACATAACCTCATGGCCTCATAACACTTTCCAGAACTGTGAAACTCCGCAACAACATACCCCTTGATGCTATAACCTGATAACCCAATAACCTCATAACCCTATAACCAATAATCCTGCTAGTTCATAACCTGAAACCTCCAAAACCACATGTTGAGGTTATTGTGTTTTTCGAAAACCGGATTTCGAGGCACCATTCGGAATTCAATTACGAATATTTTAAGCTTTCGAACGTTCTATTTGGTTGAGATTTGAGACCTTATTGAAAAAAAAAAATCCTTTTTCGATCCACTGTGCGACGTCTGCATTCCTGGCTAGTATGGCTGTTTGGGTGTGAAATTAGGTAATATTAATATTGACCCGGAGCGGAGGTCTTACAGAAGGTTGATTTTGAAGTTAATATTTTCTAGATTTTTTTGAGAGTTAGACGAAATTTTCTTCATCCCCGTCTTTCTTGGTGACCTCAGGGAAAGGTTTGGACACGGTTTGTTGCCATCGTTCGATCGAATAGAGAAAGCTCGGCGTGCTATCTTGTCCTGGCGGCTCGACCTTCGAATTTTGGAAACTTCGGCGATTTTTTTCTTCATTGCTTCTTAATGATGTCTAATGCATGCAGCGCTCGTCTGCGTGTCTGCCTGCATCGTTATGGAGGTCTCTGACGCGATGGGAGGCCGATCGGGTCGTCTGTGGAGCTTCACGCAGAATCTTCGAGACATCCGCGACTTTTCCAAATATTGTTCGCGGTCTCTTTGCGGTTTGCGGAGCTGTTACGAAGGTTGTAGAGGACTGTAGATGTAGATTTTGAGCGGATTGACGAGCGTATTGGAAACATAGGCGATTTCGTAAGTAGGTTTCCGGATGTCGCATCTAATTTGAAGGTATGTTGATAGAATAAAGTGGCCTGACAAACGCATCATTAAACTTTATAAATTGTGAGTTACGTAGCTTCCAGGAAGTTAAAGAATGTAATAAATAGACCTGTTTTTGACGTTACGCCACGTAGGCACGACGTATCTAGAATCCCACGGGGCACCGTGTAATGTACGCCGGCATGCCGTTTATTTTAATGCGGCGTATTGCAAAGGGCTTTGCAAGACGGTAATCAGAGTGCACGAATAAAGTCAAATTCGCATTAAAGTCCCGGCATTGTCGTGAATACTCAATGATTCACAAGAAGCGGGAAACATAAACTACAATATTACGTTTGTTTTTGCTGGGGTCTCCTATTTGCGACAAGTTCGCAAATTAAAATAAAAAACCTGGAAGCGGGCCGGTTATCTCAGCCAAGGACTGTATTTCGGAAAACACATTAGAGGTGGGCATGGGAGTATGGAAATGCCGGTTTTGGCACCCAGGTCACGTTCACCGGGGACGATTCGTTATCTTTGCTCAGACAGTGGCGCGCGACACATCCCCAGCCGCACGAATAATGCCATTCGGGTCTTACCATACATAAAAATCTCGTTTTAAATTGCCTGTGGGAGTTTCCTTATTTTTTACGTTCACATTGCTAGTCATAATCTGGGTTTCCTTTGAATTTATTTGAAATCAAATCTCCCGGGGCTTCTGTAATCGTGCGATATTGGATTTGTGAAAAATTAGAGGAGTGGAAAAGTATTCGAGTTAGTGGTTCATTTAGTTAATTTTGCTTTCACTCACACCGATTTCTTTTACAGTGTACAAACTTAGCTTCTTAAAAATGGTACCAGGAAAACGCCATGTCTCGATTTCCATACAATTCGAACGTATCGAATGCTTTAATGTAAGTATTCAAGGTTAGATCGGAATTCTATCCTATATGTTCCACTTAGTAAAGTATCTTCATATTTTCACAACTAATTACATGCACGGTTATTTCTCGTGAAGTTAGCTGTATAGCTTTTCATTAGAAATAAGCACCAGTTTTTGCTTAAGTGACCTAATTTTTGAGATTGATATTCAGCGGCTCAAATTACCAGGCGTGTGGGGTCTAGTCTACCTGAATATGAAACTTTTTCTATTTTGTGTGCCATATGGGTGAAACAGTTTTCTGTCAATGTGTAGATTGGAATTCTTAGCGACTACTTAACTGGCCTCAATTTCTGCTACCTAAATTGAAAGGATATCCTACATTCACTTTTTGGAAGAAGTAGGTGCTTCCAGTAGTTTTTGAAGCACAATGGTCTTCTTGCCCATCTTAGTGTAAGACCACGACAATATTTAAAAGAAACACATTCAAATCGTAGGATAGGCCATGGCGGAATTCAGTTTGACCTCCTCGATTACCAGATTACAATCCCATAGATACTGAGGTAATTTAAAGGCTTTACTGTACCTGTGCAAGATATTGAGAAACCGTCTTGCTGATTCAAGGGTGATTATTCAAAGTTATTCATCGCTTTACTCGTATATGCGGATCAATTTTTAAACACGCCAGGTCTTGTGTAATAGTGGGAAGTATTCATTTCTAACATCTATTATGTTATTTTATGGTTTTCCGTTTATAACTAAGGCTTCTTTCAATTTATTTTCCTTCGTTTTTTAATGTATTGTGCGCATTATTGACATATTTTTTTTGTTCAAAAGCTATTATACAGGGTGTCCTCAAACTTCATCGACAACGTTTGACTGCATATTCACGACGATAATTAAATACGATCTACGAAAAAATTTTGGTTTTTGAGTTACAAGCCTTCAAAATTATCAAGAATAAAATTAATTTAATTAATAAATTCATAACCCTTTTTACCGATCGTGTTAAAATTAGGCATATTTATTTGGATTATTATGGCGTATTATTTCTTAAAGCTTTAGTCAAATCGATGTACTGGGTGATAGTTTGCTCCGGTTACCTCTTCCTCTTAGCGGTGAAAACTTTTACAGTGGTCGTATTTTTTCTAAACAGGCAGCAATATTGAATAGGTCGTTTTATTAAAAAAAAATAGTCTCTTAAGAAAATCGCCTAGAGAAATCCATTCCTGAAAAAATGGCATTATTTGCCGGTCTGTAGGCATCGATTTTCGTGGCAGTGTCACGGATTTAGACCTTTGAGTTCAGTAGGCGATGAAAACAAAATGTTGATTGCTGTGGCTATCAGGTTATGCCATTATTGTCGTGCTTAGCACAGATGCAAATTATAAAAATTTACAACTTCATTTCTTGCAAAATAAGATTCGTCGGTAAAAAATAATTTTTGAAGCAAATTATTATCTTCTGCGCGCGTTGAGATCTAAATCTTGAATTCTTGAGAGTAAGTTCTTGAGCAGGAGTTAAATGAAATGTCCGCAGAAGTTGGTATTTTAAAGTTCTGTGGACATTAGTTTTACATACATTTAATTGCCTTGATACCAACTTGATTGCCAACTTTGAAGGCCTGTAACTCAAAAAGCAAAAAAATTGCGGACACCCTGTATTTACGGAAAAAATAGGGAACAAATTTGTCTCGAGACTTTTAAATGACTGTGTTGACAAAGAAAAAGTTGCGTACGAAATTATTTTTAGATTACTTTGCAACCGAAAGGAGTATGAAAAAATTACATTTTACATTTATCATAAACGAATGTCTTAGGACAGGTGTTTTTCCTACGGTTTGGAAAAATTCTCATATTATACCGTGTCCGAAAAAAAGAAATCCGGTAGCTCTTTCAGATTATCGTCCCATTAGCATTTTACCAACCTTATCTAAAGTGCTCGAAAGAATTGTAAATAACCAGCTTAATATATTTTTAAAGGAAAATAACATTCTACCCCCAATTCAGTCTGGATTCAGAGAATCACACAGTACAACTACAGCGCTGCTTCTTATTACAGATGATATATTTAGAGCAAATGACAATAACTTGAATACCTGCTTAGTTTTATTAGATTTTAGTAAAGCGTTTGATACCTTGGACCATGCTATCTTGATAAAAAAGTTAAAATATTTTGGTGCGGGTAATAATGTAATTTCTTTCTTTACTAGTTATCTGTTTAATCGTCGACAGAAAGTTTACTCAGGAAATGATTTCTCCCTTTACAGATTTGTTAAACAGGGAATACCTCAAGGGAGTATATTGGGGCTGACGTTATACTGCGGATTTTTTCTCACATCTTACCTATTGCAAAATTCACCAGTATGCTGATGATACTCTGTTGTATTTTTCTTTTAACCAGAATGATATGTTGCGTGCCATGAATTGTATTAATAAAGATTTAAATGCTATTGTTCGTGTCTGTAATTCTCACAAGCTAGTTTTGAATGAAAAAAAATCTGAACTTCTACTTTTCGGTAAGGGGAGATTTAATCTCATAAATAATCCTAATTTCGTAATAAAAATTAACGATGAAATTTTGAAGCCTGTTAGCTTTTGTAAAAATCTGGGAATTATAATAGATGATGATCTGAGGTTCAGCAATCATGTCGTTAATCTGGTTAAAAAATCATATAATAAACTGAAATTATTGTACATGCAGATGGAGTTTTTGAGTAATGACATAAAATTATTATTGTGTGACTCGTTGATTATGTCATTTTTGGCTTACTGTGATGTTGTATACTGGCCTACTTTAACCGCGAAAGTTAAGAGCACCCTCCAAAAAATACAAAATAGTTGTATTTAATTTTCCTTTAACTTGCGTAAATATGACTATTTGTCTAAAGCTTTTTCACGTGCTAATTGGCTTAATTTGGAGGAAAGGTTTAGGTATAATATGTCATGTTTGGTTTTCAAAATAAAAAATAATATGTTACCTTCTTATTTATATAACAAACTTATTAGAGGCTGTGATACTCCCAATTTATCTACTCGTTATAAGGAAATGTATACTGTGCCCAAGCATACAACTGCACAATTTGAAAGAAGTTTTACATACAATGCATGTAAGAATTTCAATGATATTCCTAACTGTCGGTCTCGAACTTACAGACATTCCGAAAACAGGTCAAAACTTGGATATTTTCGAAACGTTCGTCTTAATGTTTTACCTATATTACTTTAGTATAGTTTACATTATCTTGTCATTTTGTCTACCTGCTTGTGAACTGGTAAAGATTGGTTACGTGGAAGAGCGACATTTTGTCGAACGGCGCCAATCCTTCTCAAAATTCAGTATTTTGCATTATTATGTATATATGAATAAAGGCAATATTATTATTATTAAATGATTCTTCGATAGCAGGAAAAACATAAACTATTTTTTTTTTCTTTGTAGTACCGTAAATCCATTATTAATTAATGAGGAATCACCGTCTTCATTTTTTTTGCACCTATTTACTTATGTCCTGTTTCTATATTAGTCTAACCTTAAAAATATGAAATCGTGTACCTACTCGCTCCGAAAATTTCACTGTGACAGTACGCGGCTCATTGGCGAAATCATACGATTGATTAACTTACCACCGAAATGTGCTGAGGTGCACGTAAAATATTAACCACTCGACTCTAAACAAGAGATCGGCTCGAATCGCGGTCAGCACGCTGACGTACATATCCCAGTAGGTGTCCCGGAATCAAATCTAGTTAAATCAAAACCACTAATGTCCAGTTCAATTACTTACTCTGCCGGATTTGTATATGCACCAGAGACTAAAACTCCAATATATCTCGGAGCCCGGGACTCTGCAAACACCGACGAATGGAATGCGCCGTACACCAGATATCCGTCTAATGTGTGTGTATATGGAATATCACAAGGGCCGCTTCAATTCTGACCTCCATCTGCGGAACGGATATTGTATTTCAAATCACATTTTAAACACAATAGGGCCCCGTCGTGTATTTACATATATAGTATAATTGTGAACTGATATTGTACTCGGTGTTTATGACCGCTATTATCGCGTTGTAACTTACAGCGATTTTGTATTACATGTGGGCGAAATGCAGATTTACGGAAAGCTTGAGATGGAGGAAGAAATGTTAAAAGTGCGTTGAGTAAGTGTATTAAAGTTTTCATAAAAAAATATGTTTTTGTTTATACAGGGTGTGGCATGTATAACCTATAAAAATTAAACTACAGCTTCCTAACGATATTTGCAATAGAAAAGTCTTATACGAAAAAGTTCTATTTTTGCGATTTTTTTTTTTCGTAAATTAAAGTTCAATTATGGATCAAAATATTTTCTCTGGAACGGCCCTGTCCGTGTGCTGTACGATGAGTTACGTGCTGCAGACAAGCCGCGTAAACAAATCGTCGTTCTCAATTTTTGAGGAATTTTTCAATGCAAAAGTACAAACTAAGAAAATTATATATTTAAAAATGAAACTGATATTTTCTTATTATAATAATTAATAGTAATTACTATCTTAAATGCATTGTTGTTACTGCAAGAGTTGGCAAACAAAACCACATCCGTAAGCATATGTAGTTGCCAACTGCGTGCACTAAACAAACTCCATTAAAATATGGAACAAAATGAAATAAAACTTACCATTTCTAGAGAAAATGTTGAAATTGA
>NW_019417368.1:69500-79878 GCF_000390285.2 Anoplophora glabripennis | reverse complement strand
TTAATAGTAATTACTATCTTAAATGCATTGTTGTTACTGCAAGAGTTGGCAAACAAAACCACATCCGTAAGCATCTGAGTTGTCAACTACGTGCATTAAACAAACTCCATTAAAATATGGAACAAAATGAAATAAAACTTACCATTTCTAGAGAAAATGTCGAAATTGATCCCCATTAGCGCGGATACAGGCATGGCACCGACGCACCCAATTTTGGCGAATATGTTCCCAAATTCCAGGTATTCCCCTAATTGTGTCGGCAGCTTCAAGTATACGATTTCGCAATTCTTCCACCCTAGCAATTGGAGTATCGTAAACCAATGACTTCAAGTGACTCCAAAGATAAAAGTCCATTGGAGTTAGATCGAGTAACCGAGGTGGCACAAGACCAAAGCGTCCAAACCATCGCTGAAGAAACATTTCATTCAAAAGTGTTGTTACTTCTCGAGTACTGTGTGGAGGAGCCCCATTTTGAAGATAAAACATGCGTGCCCGAACTTATAATGCCACATCGTTCAATAATTCAAGCAACTGTTTCTCCAGAAAGTCAGCATATGTTGGTTTATTTAGTCGTCCTTCAAAGAAATAGGGACCCACAAGTACATCTCCTATTATGCCAGCCCAAACATTTAACGAGAACCGATGTTGAAAATGAGTGTCCCTAATCGTGTGAGGATTTTCATCGGCCCATATGTGTGTATTATGGAACTTCACTTCATCACGGGTAAATGTCGCCTCATCTGTTATACAAACATATTTGTTGATCACAATACAGGGGTAAAATCTGTTGAATTGGTTGCAGATGATAGGGGTGCAACAGCTGGCATCTTAAGATGCGATGTACACATTTACGAGATGAGGTTGCTACTTGCTGTGCAAGTCATCGAGTACTAATTGTGGGGTCTTCGTTAAGATTTTCCAACACTGCATCTTCAACATTAAGCTTCACTTGCTGACCAAGTCCTTCTCCTCGGGGAATAACACTTCCCGTATCTCGCAGCCGGTGGACGCACTGTAGGATTGTATTTGCTCGTGGGTGGTGACGTTGTGGCCATCGTTCCCGGTACAACCTAGTCGCCGCGAGCGCATTTTCTCCGGCTGCACCATACACTAACACCACATCGACACGTTCGGAAATAGTAAATGCATTGTTTTCTCGGTTCATTCTAAAACTAGTTTGTGCACAAACTAAAAAATTAAGCAAAGTAAGAAATAAGAATCTCGTTTTTAATGTAATCGGCACGCTATTCTTATTTTTTACTTCTTTATAAAAATTATACTGTCACTATCGTGAAATTATGAAATAAAAACTTTTTCTGGAATCTTTCACTCTTTAACATTGATGGCTCGATGGACGATGCTTAATCTGTAATAATTAAGTGAATAATGAATTTAATACTAATACAAAATCAGTTGATTGCACACATTTTTTGACAATGTAATCTAACCTTCTTTTAGTATTATTAGTATTAGATTATACCGACTTAAATTATACCCACACATCACAATGACATTCGTAGGATGTACTGAGGATAACTTCTCAGGATGTATAGGATATCCTCGGATAGGTAGACGATCACCTCAGGATGTACCAGGGATATCCAAATGGAACGTCCCGGGATTTGCTCGTAACGTCCTGAGGACATCCGCCTGGCTATCTGCAGGAGATTATCAGGTTATCAGTGATCAAATGAGGACGTCCTAGGATTTACTGTGTATGTCCTCAAGACATCAGCCGGGCTATTATCAGGTTATCAGTGGATCAAATGAGGACAACGTAGGCTTTACTGTTGATGTCCTCAGGACATTAGCTGGGCTATATACAGCACATTTTTAGTACTTATTGGGCTAATAAAAAAAATTACAGGGTGGTATTAAATATTTCTATAGATCAAATACGTACCTAATTTCCAAAACATTTGCTTGCCATTTCCACTCCATCTAATATTTTTTATTAAAAAAAAATATTGACAAAAAAATGAAAAGGGAAATCTGATCATTTATCTATTCGGTTATAATACGAGATTTGATTTCTTTGAATACCACTGGAATAAAAATTAACAATACAATATTTTGGATCTGTCGATTAGATTCGTCATAAATACGTAAAGGGTAGTTTTAAAATTCTCTTTTCATGAGATTTAAAGACATTTTACATTTTTCTGCAAGAAGTATTCCATCGTTGATACACGTATGTATTTTTTAAACATTTTACTCACCCACTTACTAAAATCTGACGAGAAAATTCTGTAACATAGCCACCGGCAGATATTTTTCTGTTTAAGACAACAACTACTACAGACAAGACTACATACAAGTTTTCAGAAACATCTCCAAATTATTTAGATATACACATCAACGGTTCATATTATTCATAAAACTGGTTTGAGGCATTTTTTTAAACTGGAACAAATAAGACCTAAAGTACTTCATGAGAATAAAATATAAACTTTAATAGCACTTATTTTTAAACTGAGTTCTTGAATAAAAAAATAAAATTGAACTGAATTTTTTTATTCATTGCACATTATAAATATAAACTTAAAAAGCAAATTTCACATGTACTTATATATATATAATCAACTCTTTCTATGATACATATAACCAACTTTTTTATTACAGAATATAAACAAAGTTATATACACAACTAAGTTATTATTTGTATTATATGTATAACTATTCCTTATGTGCTGTTGATCTGGTCTCTTTTTATAGTCTCTCATTTGCATGCCGCGACATGTTTTAATGCCCTCCCCATTATCTTTTTCTGGGCAATTTTTTGTGCAATGTGCTTGTGAAATTCCAGCTGTAAATTTGTAGAAAAAGTATGTTAATAATACATTTACATTGTAGACGAGTGACAAAACAAAAATTTTCATTAAATACATTTAACGAGACTATTCTAATTTCATGAACTATGGATTATAATCTGTTGATATTAAATTTAATTCTAATATTCTAATAGATAATACGTAATTCTGCCTACGATTTATAATGTAATCCTTATAACTCACAATGTTGGTACAAATATTACAGACAGAGAACTATAATAAATTAATTAAATTTATGGGATACAATCCTTTGTCAGAACACCTATATACAACACATTCAAAACTAAAAATTATAGATTTGAACATATTATGTAGATTTGGTGATACCACTTATACACATCTATTACAAATAGTGATAAAAACTATTCTAATTTTTGAATGGTATTAGGCTCTATATAAAAAATATTTGAAAACATGTTTTTTTAATGCGTTCTTTAGGCATTATATAATTATTGCATGATACAAACAGTAAGAACAAAATTAGTTAATACTATATACGATTCTAACCTATATGTTTATTCTATGATATTAATACCTTAATACCAAAGGTAATTTAAATACTTACTTCTGCCAGCAGGTGGTTGATGCACGTCACTTAACTATTTTAACAAGCTTTAAATTTCATTTTCCACTTTTCAAATTAATAAAAACGTCATTGAGTCACGCACTTATAAAACAAAGAAACACAGAAAATGGCGAGATACGGGTCATGTCGTCAATATGTCATACTGCGCATGCACCATGCACTGTGCAAAGCCAAGAACCATCCCAGGATGGGATCACTCTAGAATTTGCCTAGGATATCCCAAAATTGGAGATTATTCGGCTTTTAATATCTTCATAGGATATTTCCAGGACATCCTGTTTGGATTTACCTGGGATATCCCCAACTAGGATATTGATAGGATCTACTTGTCTTATTTAAATATCATCAGGATATCCTGAGGAGTGAGATCCCCGATTAGGATATATAGGACTAAATGAGGATATCCCAGGGACGTCATGTGCTGTGTGGGTAAGGTTGCATCTCGGGTCTCATAAAAACATTTCCAAAGTTTTTAATAAATAACACAGGGTCGGCCTTCATTTTCGTTGAATAAATGAACTTTAATTTACAAAAAAAACGCGAAGATAGAATTTTTTCGATAAGAGTTTTCTATTACAAATATCATCAAGAAGCTGTAGTTTCATTTTTATAGATTATACACGCCACATTCTGTATAACTAATTATAGTTTCTGCCATTATAAACAGAATTCGCTAGAGGATCTGTTACATTTGGTAAATGTTGTCTTTGTTCTTAAGTTCCCCATCTTAACTTTGTCTACGTTTAGTTGCTTTTTCCATTTTTTTCGATATACGTATTTCTTTTATTTTCAGTAGAATTTCTTGATAATGATTTTAGATTCCATGCTCTAAATCCATCATAAATAATTTTGAATTTACGCTGATATTTTTTATTGCGTAGTAAATCTTAACGATCTGAATACGGTTTTGATAAACGAGTTCATTCATTAACGGAGTATCGTCATTTTTCTGGACTAATACTTTAAAGTCACTGGAATTTTCTCAAGAATAGTATCATTTTCTGAAAAAACACTAAAAACGGTATTCTTAAATTACAAAATGTGATTTTTAAAACCCTTCTTGACGATATGTTCATGGCAACACCAAATATGTTGATAAAAATATGGCAACATTAAACTAATATATAATTTATACGCCTCTTTGGATAAGTAAAATCATCTTAAATTTGTGTTAATTTTTTACCGTCTGTTAAAAAAATAAAAAAATAAAAAAATATATTGTTTGGAAGTTATATTCAAATTTACTTTATTCATAACTGAAAAAAAATCAAATTGCAACTAAATTACTTTATCCTCCCTTCCTTAAAGTCATGTTTTGGATGTCCACAATAATGTCGTCAATAAATAGCATAATAATATTTATTTATTCGTCATTTTTCATGGGAATTCCTCAAAATAATATTACAGTAGGGCACCGATATCGTTTTTCATTATAAACTTTCATTACATTTACATTGACAATTGGTCATGTTTATTATGTTGGTTAGTTGCCAGTGTCAATAACGGTCAATAGTAGTGTAGTGACTGCTCATTAAATCATAGTTTGCTGACAAATAGTAAGCTGAAACTGTTTATTCCTGCGACAATCACAGAATCGAGTGTGTTCGTGACTTTACCTCTGCTAAAAATCATTCCAATGCACAAACTCTCACAGATGGTTACCCGCCACAGTAATTCAAAGTGAAGAAATATCTATGTAATTTGTACTCCTTTTTTGTACAAAACAAATAATGAAATACGGGTTGACCATTGTAGGTAAACTTTTTGAAAATAATTATTTAAGAAACAGTATGCTCGGTTACCCTTTGTCCCATTATTTAATCATCATCCTGTATCTACTGTCAAGATTGTTTTTTATTTGTTAAAATGCCAATACATTGAATGGCGGAATTTTAGTATCGACCTGTTGTGTCAAAGGAAAATTTATGTTTAACATCAATTTAAAAAGCATACGTGCCACCGCTGGCGTAAACGGTCGCCCCCCGCGAACAGGCAAAAAAGAAATGAAGAAGCCACAAGTGTATAAACAACAAGGGTTGAGCTAGAACGCTACCGCTCGAAACGCTGTAAAACAAAGATTTGCCTGATTGCGTTGTGCTTACAAAAACATGTGATAAATTGTCCTTCAAGGTGTAAAGAATACGAAAGAACCACGGAAAATAAGGCATATTCGTGAGAGATATTGGCTTTTCTCCATATGTATCATGCTCTGCCACGGAATTTGGGGAAAAACGTGATTTCGCGGAGGGATCGGCGTAATTTGATAAGACAACATTTACATATTCTCAGATGTGCGGTATCACACTGTTTTCACTGGAAGAATTATTGCACTAAAATATCTAAAATCGCTGAAAGGAAAAGTATATATTGTAATGGAACATATTAATAAGAGTAAAATTTAAGATAAGAAATACAGGGTTACAACTTTTTAACTGTCTGATACATATATCTCTCTTATTTTAAGAGATAGAGGAACGGTTGAAAGAGCAACCGTGCAGAATTTTATACCGATCACGTATTCGTTTTTAAATTTAGAAAATTCCGAAATAATTCCGAAGATATTCGAAGGAAACCGATTTTAAGCTATTTCTTTTTTTAATCCTACCTATGAAAAATCACTTATTTTTCAAAATTTTAGGATAAAAACGTAACAGAAACGAAGCAGAGATACTGACAGCAAACATCGATTTGTCAGATCGTTTTAATATCAGACTATATATTTTTGAATAATAATTATAATATATAACTTTGAAAAACAAGTGAAATACGACCAAAAAAGAAATGGCGTAAAATCGGTTTCCTTCGAATATCTTCGGAATTTTTTAAATTTAAAAATGAATCAGTGATCGGCATAAAATTCTGCATATTTTTGTTCATTAACACATTTCGGTATCTCTTAAAATAAAAAAGATACTTGTATTGCACAATTAAAAAGTTGTAACCCTCCATATCTACAGTACAACAAAAAAATAGAAACATAGTCGAAAAGGGAGCAGTAAAAAATCAAAAACGTAACAATGCTAACTTAGAACATTTAAAATAAAAGTGATTATTTGAATAAAAAATTAAAAAAAAGAATTTTCCAGTTAAAGATTGACATCAGTAACAGAGTACAAAACAGCATACAGAAATTTACTCCATGAAATAGATTATTTCTATTCGTATTATATCAGAAAAATAATGATATTATACATAAGACGTTATACAGGGTGTCCCGAAATTAAGCAACAATTTGGTCATAGATTCTTAAGACTTTAGGGGACCCGTATTTTTTCTTTTTGCCAAGTGGCCCCTGCCCCTGTTTCCGAGTTACTGTCCCCTGAAATCTGCCCCTGTCTTCTTTGAGATTTATCTCAGAACCCTGTTGTATGAGAATTACTAAATTTGGTACACAGAGGTTTTATGACATGTGGAATCTGACAGTACTACGCCTTTTTGGCGTGGAACCCTCTTAAGATACTTTTTCGTGGGCCCCCATGTCTTTGGAACCAAAAAAAAATTGTTCGCAAATTTGAGTTTCTTAAAAATTATTAGTTAGCTAGAAAGCCATTGAATTTAGAAACCTTTTTGTCTCTTGATGTTTTTGAAGAAAAAAGCGAATTACGATGTGCATTCGATCATATTTTGACATTTTTCTCGAACACATTACGTTTTACGAAAAAAGTTTCTAAATTTAATGGTTTTTTAGATTAATAATTTTTAAGAAATTTAAATATGCGACTAAATTTTTTTGGCTCCAAAGACAAGAAGGCCCACGAAAAATTGTTTTAAGGGGGTACCCCGCCAAAAAGCGTAGCATCAGATTCCACATGTCATAAAACCCCTGTATACCAAATTTAGTGATTCTCGTATAACATGTTTCTGAGATATAAAAAAAAACATTATTCTTAGGGGCGAATTTCAGGGGGCTGTAACTCCGAAAGAGAGGGCCACTTGGCAAAAATAAAATATACTGGTCCACTAATTTGTCTTAAGAATCTGTGATCAAGTAAAGGAAATGAGCGTTTTTAAGTGTTGCGAGAAACAACTACTCCGAGGGCTAATGCCCCTACCGGCATTGAATTATACTCGCAACACCTAGTGCAACAGTTAGGGTCGTTCGTCAGTTTAACCCACCAGGCACAGACCGGTTTCGGACTTATTAGTCCTCATCAGTGTGTCATAAGTGAGACAACCGACGAACCTAGCTGTTGCAGTAGGTGTTGCGAGTATAATTCAATGCCGGTAGGGGCATATAGCCCTCGGAGTAGTTGTTTCTCGCAACACTGACAATTAAAACATTGTCTTCGCCCTCTGTGGGTGGCAGTCGTGCAACAAGTACCTGCAATATAGCAGGTCGCTTCCTACTGTAGCCATTTGAATGGCACTGTTGGGAGTCAGCACCATAGATGGAGCCATTTGCGCTCCCGCGTACAATAAGCGTTTTATTATTAAATAATAATTTGGAAGTAAATTGTGATATATTTATAAGGAAATAGTTATAACAATGTTTATGTATGAAATTTAGAGTAAGAACTGATAAGTCATTGTTCAACCAATACCTAAAAGTAGTTGTCCAAAAGGGTTCAAGGACTTAAGGCCTATTAGCATTTTGCCAACACTTTAAAAAATTTTGGAACATATAGTAGATAACAGTTACGTAGTTTTTTTAACTTATCATAACATTTTCTTCCAAATATTATTTAGTTGCCACATTGTGAATAATGACATTTTTGTCCACTAGAATTAACTATCATCAACACTATCGTATTTTAAATTTACGTTTACCGATATGTAATGATAGTTCTTAATTCTTAATCTCATAGTTAAATTTCTGCATTTCTGCAATAATATTTTTATGAGAAATTTTTGTTACGTAAATGATCATATTCTGCAAATATATCAGAACCAATTATACAAAACTTCCCTCATAGTCATGATGGTAAACATCAAACTCCTATTAGGGACATTTCCAGGTTAATTCCTAGTAAATCAACGTAAGTATATCCGAAGACTTTACCAACAAACTCCCTTCACAAAAGGCCTACATGTATAACGAAATCCTATTAAACGTGTCAATAGGATTTTGCGCTTACTCGTGTATATTCTATCTGAAATGTTTCATAACTCCGTGAAAATTTCTGTACGCTCGTGGAGCGATTAGCGAGTAGCGTAAGCCTGTTAAAGTTATTAAAGTGAGATTTCAGTTTCAGCGAAGTCAACGCGAATACACACACAGATAAAGTGGTTGGTTATGTATGTTCGAATTAAATTGCTATCTTAAAATTAATTAATAACAGTGTACAGATAACGTGCTTCTTTGCATTTTGTAAAATTATAAAGTTTCTGTTTGTCTTTTAAAATATTAAGATATATTAATTATGTTTTTAACCACCCTGCGTATTGTGAACTACATATTGATACTAATAAATAATAAATATTTCAGCAATTGACTTTTCAAGATTTTTTCTAAATGAAGCAGTTATATAAAAAAATATTTCAGTTTATATTTTTTACACAACAGGGTATCTTAAAAACAAAAGAGATATCTAAATACCGGAAAAATATTGTATAATTGATGTAAATTATTTAAATTCTGAGTACACACGAAGTTTCTCTTTAGAGCAGTACCTATAAATATTACAGCAACCCAAATAAATTATGTTTTTCAGTATTGAACTGATTAAAGTTGTAAACTATACAGAAATTAAAATTGTCTTAGCAACAACAGTTAAGAAATCGTATCTATCGCATAATTTGGTTGTAAAGTTTAATTAACATTTGATAGGTTAATAGACTAAAGCTGGTCTGTCGAAATATCCCACTTCTTGAATGTAAGAGGTGGCAAGCAAATTTTTTCTAGATTACCTTCAGTACAACTCACATAATAATAAGTGTAGATCCCTAGATCTGGGCTAGGTCCGGAACATTTTCAAAATCGCAAAAATGTATAAAATCATTTTTAAAATACCTATCTGAGTTTTTTACTTATATCTTGGAACCTATGCATTTTGGAAGAATATTGAAGAGGAAATCAAGTTTTAGAATTGGATTTGGCACAATATACTGTAAGTTAAAAATGTTTAAGTTTATTACCGATGTTGCAAAATAGCAATAAATTGATGAAAAAAAGGTAAAATAATCAAGTTCTTTGGATAATTTTTTTTTAAATATTTTAATTGCTCCGAGGCCATTCTAATTTTGGTAAAAAGAACTTTAGAGTACAATAAAACAACACATCAAATTTCATTAAAATCGGTTCGATAGTTTCGCAAAATAATTTTTTGGAAAAAACGTTGAAAAAATTTTTTTTAATTTTCAGAATGTTGCACAGACTCAAATAAAGCATCTAAATACTTGAAATTTTTTTCACATAGAAAAGACCGCTGAACCTTTGAAATGGTTTTTGAAAATTGAAATCTGTTGATTAGGACGGCCACAGTAAATTTTTAAACACTCTTTTTTATTTTTAAATAATTAGATTACATTTATCAATTTGCAATTTAGATTTTTTCAAAAATTATTTTAAAGTAGATACTCGGAAAGACGCTTCTTTTAGAAAAAGGAAAACTAAATTCCGATTATTGGTTTTCGAGATATAAGCGGTGAAAGTTTATCGGCATTTACCGTTAATTTATAAACAATTTAGCAATAATCTTTGATGTTTTGAGCTGGAAAATATTTTCATATCCATAAGTTATCGGCAACATAGAAAAATCAGCGAAAAAGCTGTCGCTCGCACGCGCGAAAAGTGACTCAAAACACGAAAAGTGGGGGAGGGGACTTTCGCTCCGAGCTGAATTCGGAGGTTCAAAATGCGAAGGTACGAAAAAATTGCATTATCTCGGCTTCTAATGGACCAATTTAAATCTTTTTTTTAAATTCGATATGTCGCGATCCAAGGAATTCGAATATCGTAATGCCAACTGTCTAATTTGCACACATTTTGTTATAAACAAATAAAATATAAAGGACCCGTATT
>NW_019417368.1:66251-68692 GCF_000390285.2 Anoplophora glabripennis | reverse complement strand
TTATTGCTATTTTGCAACATCGGTAATAAATTTAAAAATTTTTAACTTACAGTAGGTATATTGTGCAAAATTCAATTCTAAAACTTTTTTCCTCTTCAATATTCTTCCAAAATGCATAGGTTCCAAGATATAATTAAAAAAACTCAGATAAAATAGTTTTTTAAATTTTTTAAACATTTTTGCAATTTTGAAAATGTTCCGGACATCGCCCAGATCTAGGGATCTACACTTTTACTATGTGAGTTGTACTGAAGGTAATCCAGAAAAAATTTCACATCAACCTCAAAACAGATCCGCCTTGGTCTATAATATAAAATAATATTTCTTAAATAATAGAGAATATAAATTTATACTTATTAAAAATTGATTATAGTTCACTTAACGGATGATATAAATGGTTATATTAAATCTAATTTGTTAGATATAAACAAATCTGCCTCTTTTTTTAATTCAAAGGAAGAAAAAGACGTATTAAATGCAACAACAGGTTTATCCCATTGTAACCAGTACAAAGTAAACTGACTGCACTCAAAACAGAGCCTATTACTTTAATAGAAAGTAATTGTTTATGCAGTGTACACTTGTAATTTTACAAATGTAGAAAGAAATACACGTTGAAACTTGCTTGTAGTGTTAATGGTAGTGTACATTCGGGCAGATTCGTTTTTTGATGTGTTTTTATTTGTCGTCCGCTGAATGAACCATCAGTTACCCAAAAACATTTACTTGTTAAAATGTTGTGCCGATTATAAAGCGGTGGTGAATATTTGCCAAGCGAAAACATGCTTTAAAATACACCATCCACACTATACGGCATTGGTTTACGTTTGACAAATATGTGTACTCCGCCAAATCTACGCTCATCTTCGTATTCTTGATGCATTGCATTTGTTTATATTTGGCAAGTGATCGCATCATTTGAAGCCGGATTTATAAAGTAGCTTATTTGAAGGAATGCAGAAACTGATGTCAGTTACACAACACCGCCGCGCCCTATCTATTGTTTTCCATCATTCCAAACCGGAAGAAAAACCCCTATAAGATTACAGGCTTATCCCCACCCCACGCACTCTAATATATTCAACTTACTGCCGGTGGAAGAGGATTAGTGTTCGATGAAGTAGGTACGTTTTTGTTGTAAGATTCCTTCCGTCTGTAATAAATTTAAGGGATTATATTGAAATTGCAAATCGAAGAATAACAGTTAGAATAACGTTATTTTGACACATTATGCATAAGTAAGTAAAAAAAGAAGTTAAACCTTCTTGGCATTTTTTAATGCTAAAAATCCATTACTGTTAGCGGGATAGGGATTTTTTTATAAGGCTTTAGATGTCCCCAAAATTATACAGATTTAGAAATTAGATATTTACATAATTTTGCCTATACAGGATAGTCACTTTTAATGGGTGTACCATTAACATTTCCTGAACCAGAAGTTAGTTTAATTATGAGAAAGTTTAATTTTTTTGTATGTGATTTCGGATTATGAAAAGAAATTGGAGATAAGTTGCACCGTTCCTAAAACGTGTACATAAAGCGATATGCTCTATCTGTTGCAAGATTAAAACATTTTCCTTATGTTTTCATAATTCATTTTTGATTTTTTTTACACCATATTAAACTTTTGCAGCATTAGATGAAGAATTAAATTTCTAGGTCAACGATGTATAATAAATACTTGGCTGAAGAAATTTTATTAAGGGCAAAAAACGTAAATTTTATGGTTTATTTAATTTAATCGAAGTTGCCATGAAAAAAAAATTAAAATTTTGACATTTCTATTTAAACGTATCAAACTATCATTTACTGCTGTAAATACATACCAAAGTGTTTCTGTTATTTGTTTATAATGTCGCAATATTCAGTAGGTGAAAATCTGACGATAATATGCATATTCGCTGTGAGCTTCGCTGGTATCGCCACCTAGCGGTTTTATAGCTACAACTTCTGTCGGAAATTTAAAGTGACATAGTACTGAAAGTGTATATGCCAAATACAAATGATAGTTAATACTTTTTATTTAATTAACGTAACAAAGAAGTTATTAGATCGTAATCTATGAATAATATCAGTAAGTAAACAATTTTATTCATTATAATTATTATTTTTAAGATTTTGCACTTCATTTTGTGATTATGTTGACTGCGATTATTAGAATAGGAGAATTTTCCCTCCATAATTTAATTATACTTGCAATAAATAAAGAAATTATTAAAAATATGGTCTAAATAGCAATGTTATTTATTTATTTATTTTTCTAGTTTTGGAAAAATGAGTATTTCAATCAAACTGTGATCAAATGACTACTACAAATTACATGACTTTTTTTAGGTAACCATCCTGGCCCATGATTAAATGCTCTACCTACAACAACATAAAATTTTAATTATTATTTAGATAGATTTTAAACATTAATTTTGATCCACATGTCACAACTT